>NW_020539298.1:0-37310 GCF_003426905.1 Ctenocephalides felis
TTTTCATTTCAATAACTTCAAAAATTTATAGAAACTACAAATAATATAGAAATTACTCAATAAACTTATGTTTCATACACGGCGCAAATGTTGCATTTGTTTTACTGTTTCATTATAATTATTTACGAGGGCAGGGTAAAATATTCTTCTGATTCAGGCATTTTTCATTAAATAAGATATTGTACTACGATGTAACTTTAAAATGTTTATTTATCTATGCCGATTTCCTTGTTGATATCGGTACGCATACAACGTTGATGCCGGTACGCATACAACGACAGATCTCTATTCACATACACGACGACTAATCACAATCGACCCTTATAGAAATGATATCGAGAGCGAATGACGAATCATTGGCACTCGACTCTTATCTTATCTTATCTGCCGTAATGCACTTCCGTTGCATTTGTACGGATTTACACCTGTCGCGTCTATTAAGAAGTTTTACTTCAAATAATAGTTTTATCTAAATGAGATGTGGTAAATCTTCAAATAATTATAGTACCTTACATATAAATTGGTATGTTTATGTACCTACTCGTTCTTTTAACACTCGTACATTTAGTATGATATTTTAGTTTTAAATATTTTCATATGGAACTTCTAAAGAAATATCATCGTTCTTTTTGCGGTTATGGATGTCTTGTCGCGTTTCTTGTGTGTGTTTCCTTGTGCCTGTGAATGGAATACCAATATTGCGAGGCCTGGAAAGCCGGGTACACGGTACACACGCATCTCAATTATTTCCACCGTCAACAAAAGGGAATTCTTTGCGTTACAACAACTCGGTTATCCAATTCCAGCCCGCCAGCGAACATATTTCTTGTGTCGTGTACTCTGCATGCATTCGGGCTGCACAAAAGGCCGACACGTCGAGTTGCCTCCAAGTCGACACGCAACTTTCGGTAAGATCTCAACTTTTCGAACTGGCGTAAATTCAAGTGGAATATAATTAGCCGTGGCTGGATGTGACTAGTTTGTGTAAAGAGTTTGGAAGTATGATAAAGTTTCGTGTAGACATAGTATTTTTTTGCACGCACGAAATTGCTTAGCAAGGGAATGGTAAATGATGGTAAAAATTTGGAACCACTCATTATTTTGAAGAAACTAGTGGGTGAATGGCATCGTGCCTTGAGGCAAATTGCTGGAACTTTCCGTACCGTAATTAAAAATCTTGGTACGGAACCCAAAAAAAATTACACAAAATGTGTACACATTTTTAAAATCTCTATAAAATATCTGATAATTTGATGTACATATGTCCAGTAAACGTAAAGTAAAGGGAATGGTAAATGGTGGTAAAAATGAGGAACCACTCATTATTTTGAAGCAACTAGTGGGGTGAATGGCATCGTGCGGTAAGAAAATTTGCTGGAACTTCCCGTACCATTAATAAAAATCTTGGTACGGAACCCAAAAAAAATTTCACAAAATGTGTACACATTACTAAAAGCTCTAACATATCTGATAATTTGATTTACATATGTCCAGTAAACATTTTTGACCGCCAAATGACATTTTTTCAACTTATTTTTATTGAGAGTCCATAAACGATGGACCTGCCTTTTCAAAAACTAATAATCAGTTTTTTATCTTATCAGTACAGGTAAAATGTTCTTTGAATTATTAAAATCAGACGCTCCGTTCTCTTAAAAACAGTGTTACAAATTTTGGCACTTTTTGCCCCAAATCTTTGGAACGGCTAGACCTGCCTTCGCCAAAAACTAATCAGCGCGCCTCCTCATCAATACGAATCGAATGTTTTTTGAATTATTCAAATCGGTTGATCAGTGTTACCGAAATTGTCGACGAAAATTTGTATCCGCACACACACACACATAAATCCATTTTTTCTAAGATATGCCAAAATGTTCAAAAACCTTTAAAACGTAAAGATATATAAAAAAAAATATTTTTGATTTTTTTGCGATGACTATAACTTACCCTACGTAAGTTGGGTAATTTAAATGGTTAATAAATCATCATAAATTAATCGAGACAAAATATAAGAAACTATTTGTAACTAGCATTTTGCCTTAAGGCAAGTAGCACAAATTTTCTTCTACGTTTCTCTAAATTTGTCTCAAATCAGACATTTTTGCGTATACATAAACTTTTACTTTGGGGAGTTAACAATGTGAGAATTATAATTATAGTTATCAAGGTAAATAAGCTGAACAAAAACTCAACATTTAAAAATAAATTAAATGGTAGTAGTTGCTATTTAAGCATCCGTGAAAATGATCATCAATACTTAAAAGATATTAAATTATATTGATTTGCTAATAACGGAGTCAGATATAATTAATTCTTCCAAATTCTAATACAATTAATAATACCTTAAATGTTTCTTGTACGAAAAAAAACTCCTTAAAAATATCTCCAAAAGAGCACTGTCTTTCTAAGGGCTTGTGTTGAACAGATTTCCTAAATTGTTAAACAAACAACTTATTTCAAATTCGTAAAACCTTTCTTCTATTAATCTTCTAAAAATTACTTGAAAATTTTGTATCACTTACAATTTTCATTTTCCTTTATCTTTATCGACAAAACCTTCTCAAGTTCGAATTATAAAGCTTTCATGCCGCTCTATAAGAGTTTTACGTACATTTTACGACGGTTTGTTTTTTTTTTGCTTAACAACAGAATATAATGCGAACAAACTCAAACACTAGTTGAATAAAATTTGTATAAGCAACAGTATACGTTAACTTTAAATGCTACTTGTGTAATTTTAAATTTTACTCCTTTTCAGGATGCAAAAAATAGATATTTTTATTCGTCTTTAATAAGTTTTGAGAAAGTTTCACAAAGGTCTTGAAGTTCAGACCATAATAGAGCAAAGTTTTGCCATTTTGATTATCTTCATGGCTCACGACAAATTCTTATAGTTAAAATTAAATTAAAATCTTGAAGAGGTACTAACTACTTTTGACACACAAAGGAAAGTAATAAAGGAAATGTTACTTTATATTTAGAAATTTTATAGATATGATAAATCTCACTAAAATTAAACATATTTAGGCTAAATTTAGCACCTTGGATTAATTATTCTGTATTTCATTTCATTCATTTCATTTTGAATTTATTTGATGGCAAAGAATTCCAAAAATATTTCATTTTGCAATACAAAAATATGCCTGATAATCTGAATCTGGATCTGGATCTGAAGAGTTTCTTATTCTAGTTTTTAATAAAATATATTCAAGTTTTAGAATTTGATTGATGCATTTTTTGATCTATTGATACTAGAAGATTAATGATAGTTCCAATGCTTACGATTTTGATACCAGCTCCATATAGATTTCCCAAATGTTTGTTGGTACATAGATAACAGGTTATTTACATAATCATTTGTCAAAAAGCACTTCAACAGGGCTTTATCTATTCATTTGTGATGATCGTTTTGTGTTACACGTGTAGCAGGTGCTTGCAACTATTTCGGTCACAAAAATAGAATAAACTATATATATATATATATATATATATATATATATATATAGGTTTCCTGTTCAGTTTCTTGTATATTTTCTTTTTGCGTAAGCCATCAATCATCTGCATTCTTCTTGTTCTTCCCAATACTTTCAGTGCTTATATTTTACCTTTGATGACGTCATATAGAAGCACTTTTTTGCAAAATGGGTCCAATCCAGTATCTCTTTCTTTTAAAACGTGCTCAGTAGAGTCCTTTATTTTCCCACTTTTTTCAAGACTTTTCATTTGTTACATAATGAATATAGCATACATACCCATTCAATAACATTAGGACATCATATAATAATATTTCACTTTATTTGAAAAAAAAATGAACTATCATATTTAGTTCAAATATAAGTTTTTCTAAGACATTCGAATTTTGATTTTTAACCCAAATCGTTAAAAAATGTTAAACTTTTCGAAACTTTTTTATAATTTATAGTTTTTATGTTTATTGTAAGTAGCTACTTATTTGCAAAATTAGTCCCGCTCAACGAAAAAGCAAGAATAGAGAATTCAGAATAAAGTTGTCAATCCCTGCCTAAAATACGGAAGTCCTTTCTACTTATGCATATCACGAACTACCAATTGGCCAACTGTCTATCTATGCACTCTGTATGAGGTTTTACAATAGTAATGTAAAAACGTTGTTTTACGAGGTCATATAAAATGTGAGCTTTTCTTCCCCAATTTCGCCCTCAGGTCGCATACTCTTCCAAAGACTTTGACACAAAAGACAGCTCATTTAAATAATACATGGCACTGCATTTTCTTAGGTGTAATTCTTAACACAAGCACTTCACTTGGAAATGGAGATAAATGTTTGACGGAAATGATTGTTATAAATCGAATAAGAGGAATCGAATAATGTGTCATTTTAAATGGATTGGAGAAATGTCTTATTTAATGATCTTGGGAATTGATTTATTTGAAAATGTTTGAGGCGTATATGTATAAACTTACATAGTAGTACGGTAGAGCGGAGCTTAAAGGTCTTCGGGTAAAATGATCCACCATCATTATCAAAAAAAAAAGAAATAATAAGCAAAGTATAAAATTATTGAGCGATATTTAAGCTGTTCAAAGAATGAGATTATATCGCCAGCGAAAAAGTAACAAAAAAACAAGCAGTCAATGAATGTATGTTAATTTTAATTACATAAAGTTCTTCAAACACAATTACATGATGAATGAAGTTGCAAAAACAATATTTGTTTAGGCGTTGTTTAACATAATCCACTGTGTGAACGAATATTATAGAATTTATTAGTCAGCAATTACTTCATTTCTCTCATGAAGGTTCATTTCTAAATGCTAATTACAATGACAAACCGATCATGTCATATTTGAAGTATGACTTTAATTACATTATTGTTTTTAAATATTATACATATTTTTAATTCTATTATAAATATATAATTTATAATTTATCATTATATAAATGTGTATAATGGTTGACTCTAATACATGTGTGCATCACTAGTGTTACCATACTACTAATAAACATTATTCAAAATTGTTATATGATGTATTTATTTTGACTTAAACGCCATCTTGTACAGTAGCAAATAAGTTTTACTTCAATCGCGTGTGAACCTTACGCGCACTCTAATTTTTTCATAAAACCGTTGACTAAAAACTAGAACTGCTAGCCTATGAACGACACAATGAAGAACTCGTTCATTTTTCAATCAGATTCAGTCTATTATCTATTACTTATCTCAGTGAAGTCTGAAACGCAAACAAACTTCAGCACCCGGAGTTTCGACCGGAAAAAACAACAAAGAACTTTGCTCCGTGAGTTGCACATTTACGGAAGAAACTGCACGAAAAGCCAGGACGAAAATAGACTATGCAGAAGGAAGCATGGAAACGCTTTTGAATTGGTATAAAAAAGAAAATATAATTGAGATAAATTTATATTGAAAATATATAAGCAATGGGAAAATGTATCAAGTGAAAATTGAGAGTAATTATACTACAGCAACCTAAATAGAAAACCTTACCTAGAAACCGCACAAATGTACAAAAAAACGATTTTAGATAACAGGGTCTTTCTGACCCAGCTTCATAACATACGAGTGACGTTGCAGTCTACGTGTAAAACGCCCGAATGCACAGCAAATACATGACATTTTGACAGTATTAAGTATGATTCAGTAGCATAATGTATGGAAGTTGGAGCCTAACATGGTCTTCCATACATTATGCTACTGAATACTGTCAAAATGCCGTGTATTTGTGCATTCAGGCGTTTTACACATAAACTGCTATGTCACTCGTACGTTTTGAAGCTGTGTCAGAAACACCATGTTATTTAAAATCGTTTTTAGACATTTGTGTCTAGGTTAGGTTTTTTATGTGTCAACCTAAGAAAAACACCTGAATGCATAACAAGCACATGGTTTTTGTCAATATTTAGTATGGAAAGTTTTTCATAACATAGCCTTGCCATAATATTGGTCTGTTGTGCGGCAGAATCTGTCCATACGACTCAAATGAGGAACCATACTATTATTGCTAGTTATTGTTTTTGCAAACGCAGGGAATATCAAATACTGAGAGTCCATTTTCTATAAAATGACAAGTCATACTATTATTAATAAACTTACAGATCTATACAACTTCGATCTATCTACAAAAAAAGCTTTTAGTATCCTATTGTTTATGGCTCAGCAAGCAGAAAGCGACTTGAGACTTTCAAACGCGGATGCTCGATTCCACATAATGGAAAAACACAATTGTTTTTTTTTTTTCAAAGATTCTATGAAAACTACAAGGAAGACAAATCATATTTTATTCGTGTCATTGAACTTTCGGTCGAAAAAAGGAAAAAACAAATTAATACGTTCGGAAAATAAGCCTCATAAATCAACGTCCAAACAGAATTTGTGGGGTTGGCCCACATCAGTATTAGTGAATGTATGGATACATGTATTACTCATAGAAAACCAATAATGCTTTTGGTTAATGACTGGCCCGAAATGTGTTCTACATCTCTTAATAATAACACAAATAATAAACGTATTTGGAATTGATGGAAATGGTTTGCTTTGGTAATCGCATATAGAAATGCAAATAACCTTCAATTAGTAGAATATTGAATTTTAATATTATACCATATTCTGAAATTGGCATTAAATTGATCGACCAATAAAGGTTTTGTTTAAATTCGAATTTTTAGAATGGTAATATTGCAGTAAATATAACATTTATTACATATTATAGGCTTGTTCTAAATTAATTATAGCCAGTATTATAGTTATAGTATAATTAATTTATTAAATGACAATACAGAGGGTTTTCTCCAAAAAATATATTAAATAAATCAACATTTCTGCAATCAATTAGCAATTAATTTCAGCTATTTAAATAGTTTATTTAGCTGTTAATTACAAAAACAAAATTTTTGCTTTAAAATTAATTGCACTACAAATTAATCAATGCGATTTCTAATTGATGCATATACATACTTACAAATAGTATATCTGTAATAGTATGAATTATATTAATTTGTTTAACAAATTTCAGCCATTTGTTTAACAAATTTAAACCAGATGGGTTATACCAATGTATTTTTGTAGACGTCGACTGTAATCAGTAGCTACACACAAAACACAGAAAGAATATGTATACTTCGGCATTGATTCTGAGTAGAATCGGTTAAAGTTTGATGATTTTTTATAATTCAACCGCTTATAGTAAGCTATAATATTTTAGTATGTTTTTTTAGATTACGAAATCAATGTAGATAAAAGTTTAACTGTTTATTTCAAAAATAGAATTAGCAATTTAATATTTTTTGCATTACAAAATATACAATGCGATTTTTAATTGATGTGTTTTAAACATACTTAGTATATCTATAATTATATAAATTATATTAATTGGTTCAACAAATTTCAGCCATTTCGGGTTCTACAAATGTATTTTTGTAGACGTCGACTGTAATCGGTAGCTACATATAAAACACATAAATTCTAAACGTTGATAATTTTTTATAATTTAAACGCTTATCAAATTCTATAATATTTTAGTGTGTTGTCTTAGACTACGAAATATATCGTTATATAACGTATCAAAATCGTTAAAAAAAACTAACATTCAATTACGAAGAAACGAGCCAATATTTACGAGAAACTAATAAACGCATTGCCCAATCAATATATTTCGAACAGTTTTTTGGAAAGCAAAAAAAAATATTTTGACAAATAGTTTATGTAAAATAATTTCAGAATTTTTTACAAGATATTCTCGGATGAGACTAAGGTACAAGGAGAGTGTTTCCTCTGCTAATAAACCAGCAGTGACATCAAGGGATTAAAAAATGTTGAAATACATTCATTAGCAATTTAAAAATTAAATTTCTCAAAAATAAAACTTTTTTCATTTTTATTTCCTTTACTTCAACACCGATTCTAGCAGGATTAATAAACGATCAGTCAGCATTAAATCGCATAGTACGGAAAAGAACTGCAAAAATTCGCAAAGAAAAACGACTAGATAATTTGCAAGTAATCTTACTTCTCCATCTTGATTATTCTTAGTGTCGCAGCACCTTATTCTGTGAAATTAGAAAATAAAATATTGCTTCCTTTCCTGTATTCCGTAATCTCGAGAAGCAAAATAGTGAGTGTATAAATAATGTAAGATGTGAGTAGTTTGTCAAGTTGATAGTTTACGTATGCAATGTGCGAATCCGGACAAGGTCCTTGAATTTGACATGATTATGTGACGCAATAGGACATATGTAATGTGTCAGGATGTGTCATGTCATTTATACTGTGCTAGGATTCTGTCAAACACATAATGCAAACGCATGTATGCAAATCTGTTACTTCGGGCTCGAACCGTTTTGTGCATAAGGTATGAATATTTATTTACCACATTTACATAAACTTCATGAGTAATACTAATTTTCCGATAGAGTAAGTTATTGTAATCGTCCAAAAATCGAGAACAAAAATTTTTGCATATCTTTACGTTTCAGAGATTTCTGAACATTTTGGCATACATCAGAAAAATGGATGTGTGTGGATAAAATTTTACTTCGGCGTTTTTGGGAGTACCCCTCAACCAATTTGAATAATTCAAAAAGCAATCGATTCCTATTGATAAGAAACATGCTGATTAGTTTTTGAGAAAGGTCCGATTTGAATGATTAAAAAAATATTCAATTAAAAGAAGAGGTGAATAGTTTTTATCAAAGACAGGCCCACTCCTTTCAGAGATAATAAGCTAAAAGAGTAAAAAATGTCAGTCTTTGTCATCTGAAGAACCAAAAATGATTATTTTTTGCAATTTTTATACGGGTGACCTTTAGGGGAGATCCCGGGGGGCAAACCACAGATATGGGAAGATTGACCTTCCAAAGTTAGTGGAGGTTGGTCATACATTTGAACGCTATTAATGGGTTTAAACGGAACTTTTCAAAATTCAACCCTTAACTTTGGGCCAATAGACGAGACATCAGGATTCCTTTTAGAGATATGGTTTCTTCGGCAAAGTATCTTATTTTGATTCCTACTATCCGAAAATTATGTTTGTCTATGCGACTTTTTTATTCATATAAATCTATTCGGCCATATATATATATATATATATATATATATATATATATATATATATACGAGTATATATATATATTCCAAAAATATTCTCTTACAATATTTTCCACACGAACACGAATCAAACTAATTTCTATGTGAATACATCACTCACACTTTTATATTTTTTCACCGAATCCATTTGTCAATTTCTGCCGCACTTCTTTTGTAGTCAGTGACACAACATATTTTTGCCGTTATTAATATATTCCTTTATAAAAACACGAACACGTACAAATTCTATACACACAAAAATTCTTTTGAATTTATTTTCATGGAAACTTATACATAGATAGGACATTGTATATATTTATAATATTTATGCATATAGATCGGAATAAAACTTACGGCTAATATTAAAATATATTCATATTTTTATAAATAAATAATAACTTTAAGGCCAATTTATCGTAATTCGTTTTTAATATTGCCTGATACATTTTATGATTAAAAATAAATTAATCTAGATTCGAACTATTTTCTCGTAGAGTTATAGTAATAGTAGTATGGTTCACGATATCGATTTGAATTATTAAAAAAAATATTCGATTTTTATTGAAGGCAATATGTGCTCACTAGTTTTGGCAATGGCAAGTCTAGAAGTTCTGAAGTTACGGAGCAAAGAGTGCAAAATAAACCGTTTTCGAGAAAACGGCACATCCGATTAGAATGATTCAAGAAACATTTAATTCGTACTGATTGAGTTAATAATTGTAACCTTGACATAATTTTTTCGTAGGCAGGTCCAGCGGTTTCAGAGTTATATGCAAAGAATATCAGTTTTTGACTAAATTGCATTAAAAAAATGTTGTAGCATGTTTATATATATATATATATATATTTATATATCTAAGGTATTGGCATAGATATATGTGCTTCTAATATATGCATAAGTTTATTTTTATCTCACAACAAAATATACATCAATCTATTTCCTTTTGGGAACTCATATTTCTGGCAGAGGGATTGGATTGAATGATAGCTTTTCTTAACTATGACATAGGTATATACAAAATTATATATATATATATATATATATATACCTATAAATATATATATAACCTATAAATAAAAATCCATGTAGTAATTTAGATGGAAAATAGCGCTTGTGACTGATTTTTGTGCTGTATTAGATGCATCATCGAGCGAAATGTGCCATTCAGTATTATACATACTGTGTTTATGATCTTATAGGTATATCAGTATTTTTTACTTTCAGTAAATATTTTAGTATGTTACGTGATTGATTGTTGGGCTGTATTAGATGCATCATCGAGAGAAATATGCCATTCAGCATCCTGTGTACTATAAAGGTATAGGTGTATCGGTATTTTTTAAATTTTAGTCAATATTATAATACTTTTCGCGAAAACCAAAAAACATACATAATGTCACATATGACATATCAAATATCCATAATGTCTGTAAAGAAATTTACTCAGAAAAATTCCAAATTATTTCCTGAATATAGAAATATTCATAGAATTATGCTATATTATATATGCTGTCTCCTTTTACCCTATAGGAGGCAGTGAAAAGTACTTACAATTATTAATAAGTTAATTGTAAGTATTTTTGACATTTTATAATTTATTTTCTTCAATTCAATCGTTTTAGTTTTTGATTTAATTCTACTGAATGAAGACTAATCCGAAACGTACGGATTTAAAGTAAATTTTTGAAAGTAAAATATATGTTTCTTTTCCGAACAATATATCCAATAAATAAAAAAAACTTTTTTTGTAGATGTTTAATTACAACGTTTTGGAACTAGATACGTTCCATCATCAGGTTTCTTCTGTCAATATCGCTTTTTTATTTAGACTAACTCTATTAATGACGAATACAGAATATTAGGTAAAAACGTTTTTTTTTAATATAAAAGAACGGATTATGTATTAGATTTTATCTGGTATCATTTATATATATATATATATATATATATAAAATTAATATCTTTACATTTGATGATACATGAAATAGACATTGTTCATACATGAAATAGACAAAAATAAAATATATAAAACAATATATTTTGTATGGAATATTCCAGCAAAATCAATTTCCTCAATTTATAATGAAGGTATGATTGTCATCTCTCTATCAACTATTTTAATTCAATTACATATGCAATAACGACAATGACCATCTGATAGAATCCAATACAATAATATTGCATACGTTCGATTTTGCAATTGATGTGTCATCATAATTCGTAGCTTTGCATATATTATTACCCATATGGATGATTGGAAACCGCCTGCCCTTGTCAGTATTTGTTTTTTCAATCGAACTCGAGTGGATTTATAATTTATTTACTGAATTATTTGATAGCATTTAAATTATAATATTAGTGGAAATAAATAAATGTTTGCGTATTGGATTTCCTTGATTATCGATTAATAGAATGTGTGGGGAATAATTTAAGATAATTTGTTCAATAAAGATAAATTTATTGTAGGGTATGTTATTGCAAACTTCCTGTAGGGTATGTTATTGTAATTGCAAAGAAATCTAAAATAAAAATTGTTGCATATCTTCACGTTTCAGAAGTTTCTGAACATATTAGTAAACCTTTGAAAAAATGATGTATGTGTGTGGATACAAATTTTTGTCTACTTTTATTATGTACACAATTTTGCTTTCTAATTTCTTATAATTTATTAAATTTATCCTTAAACGTTTCTGTATATATCTTTATTAACACAGTATTAAACAAACTACGAGCAAGTTTTAAACTTATTACTCTTACTACAAACAAATGAAGCTCAATAATGAAACCAAAAAATTTGGGTTGGGACAATCGAACAAAAATCATATAAAAAGTATCATATTTTATACCAGTTACATATTTTTGGCATAACTCAACTATTTTACGATTCAACCCATATAAAAATGACTTGAAGTGTCTAATCATACTAATTGGTCAATCGGTCAACGACGAAGGGGAAATTCTTGAAGGCGTGCGTGACGGTCGCTGACCCATTTTATAAGTGCTCCGATAGTAATAATAATAATAACTCCATATATTAACGACATATGAAAGTAAACACTTAGCCACACACCCGTGTAATGGTTATATTTTGAAATTATGAAGCAAATGTGTTGAGAAATCACGCAAACCATAAGTAATAGAGGTATGAAATGTTACCAAAAGTTTCGGCATAAAATAATAAAACTATGACAAAGTTTATGTTTTTTTGCTTTAATAAATTGTTATTATCACTATTATTATTCTTATTATTTTTTATGTTTTAGATGAGTATTACAGCCTATAAAGCTCTGATTGATTGCATAATTTCTGTGAAAAATTATATAGTATCTTGTATTTGTTACAGTATTAAATTGTTCAGAAAAATAGTTAGTTTTGTTAAATTAACAGGGTGTCTCAAAACTTGACGCCAAACCAAAGCGGATCGATTGCATTGATCGTAACACTCCTGAACAAAATTCTAGAGAAATTTATCCCACGTTTATAATTTATGAGCTTTTAAGTGCAACCAAGAGCTTTTGCGTGATTGAAACCATATTTTGGATATTATGATTAAGTTTTATTACTTTTGTTTTTTTAAACTTTGGAAACGTACCCGCAAACATCATTTCTGCGACCACAGTGATAAATTGCCACAATTTTTTAAGAATTATTACTTTTTGTTAACTTCTCAATATATATTTTTTTCAAAATTGGTCAACTTTGAGAAGCTCTCTTGGAACAAATGATGTAAATAATGTTGGAAAGTTCTATCTGAAAGAAAGTTATTAACCATTTCAAACTTTAGCCTCTATTTATTAAAATTTTTGAGTAATATGATTTATTAAAACAACATTTAAATTTCATTGAAAAATGCTTAAATAAACAAAATCAATTTTCTCTGATACACACGTGCAATTATGGATACATATATACTGTGAATATATTCTATAGAAAATCGAGTTTTATGAAAACTGAATATTTTTTCTGGTTAAATACAGTTTTTTATATGCAACTGGCAAACGAGCTCAACGTTAGATTTAAAGTAAATATAATGTTTTCCAACTAAAAAAAATTCGAATATTCAGAGAATATTGAAATATGATTTTAATGAATACTTCAAATACTGAATTGAACCCGTAATCCTATTTATAAACAAATAATGAAACTGAATGAAATGCATGTTCCATATATAAGTATATAATAACTAAATATATATGCATAACTACATATATTTACTAATAATTGGTTTGTTGTTAATTCATAACAAATAACTAGTTATTTATACAATTAATAAATACATATTCATTTGTAACGTATTTTACTGAGTTTGTAAAACGTATTGTGTGAACTAAATAAAATTAAATAAATCGATTATATGTATTCTATATCCGATTAAATTTAATATCAATTTGCAATTGTATATTGAGAGAATCTGTTTGCACTTTATTACAAGCTAATTAATGATATCTCATTACGTTATTCGAGATTCGATATATTAGTTTAATTTAAATTAATAATATATGAATTAATAGATTCGATTACATGGAAGCTGATTGAAGCTCTCATCAATTAATAAATATATATTGATAGTATAAAAAATATAGTAAATTATTAAAGAAGAAAATTGCTTGCATAAATATTTTGATTAGTTCATGACCAAAAATTTTTGTCATTCTGAAAGATTTAAAAAATAAAAATTCTAAATAAAAATAAAAATTCCAGAAGCATAACATATTCACTAATTTTATTAAAATTTGATTAAAGGATATTTTATCTAGTTATTCTATCTGAAAATATATACTACCTCATAGTAATATAATGGTGAAATTAATGTGTCAATAAATAGTTCTAAGATTTATTATAATAATTAAAATGCAATAAATGATATAATGATTCTTCTAACTTCTATTTACGTCTATTACTGACTTGAAAAATATTATTTAAGAAATATTCTAGTATCTACGTCTATTACTGACTTGAAAAATAATATTTAAGAAACATTCGTTATCTTTTACCAGATATTGTCGGATTTGGCAGTTGTTCCTGGAACGGTATTAATATGAACCAGTGATGTATTCATGAAATTAATTAATCATGAGTTCATTGGATGATGCACAAATACTAGGAATTCAATCGTGCTAAAATTTAATATGGAACAACGTGGATTCACCAAATATTCATAACGTTATGCAAACACAATACGCTTGTCGAGGCGCAATCACTAATATTTAGGATTGACAAGGATATATTTAAAGGATATATTTGTAATTTTGGTCGCAGTTTATAATGGATTAACGCGTATTGTAATTTGGATGAAATTTCGTGAAGTGTATTTGAAGCAAGGAGAAAATTGATGTGTTAGAACCAGTGAAGTGAAAAATTTGACTTTTTAAAATCACTACTATATTTACAACTGTCCAGTTAAGGACATTTAATTAATTCGTGGAATTTACTATTGTCAGCCCTAAAGGGACATTGTATACTATAGTGACATGTTGGAAAAACAACTTAATAGTTGTTTTTCCATCCGTTATAAAATATATTAACAATATTTTAATGATAATAATATAAAGTTAACTATTTTCTCATAAAAAATTTCTTGACTTAAATCAAGTGACTATTTTCTCTTCAATCTACGTCGATAGTTTTCTGTTAGTAAGGAATTTGCAAGTGAATTCAAATACTGTTTGGTTTGGAAGCTTTTCCTCATACTGTAACTATAATTAGCAATATAATAGTTGGACTATAATATTTAATCAAATACTATTAGAATAATTATAATATAAGCGTATTATTATAGTTTAATTAAAATTTGAATTTGCACTTTGAGTTCGATATGTTTCAAAATAATTTAATTTTTGGTCATCTGGGTAGATACTTCAAAAATTGTAATATTATATTGTATTTTTAGAAATACTGTCATCTTTCTACGTATATTATTTTGACCTATAAGTGCATACCTAAGTATTCCTACATGAATATCCAATATAACCACGTTTGTCATTTCATCATCCTTTGTTCAAAACAGAAGCTTTTTGCATTCTCATAAATCTGTAAAAAGACAAAAAGCTCAAATCCGTACATGCAGAGATTGCTTTACCTACATAGTATGCGATGCGCTTCTGAGAACTTTCGCAAACGGTGAACTTAAAATCGAATTCCGGAGATTCGAATGGCATAAAGCAAGTTCGTTCTGGACATTCGACTTCGAATTACGAGAGTTCCTTAGACATACTTAAACGTGGCATTTGGATCAATCGAACAAGTGATTTCAATGCTATTTGTACAATGAAATAAAAATTGTAGCACCGAATTTTATAAAGCACTGAATTTGGAATTATAACATTGCATTAATTTATTTAAAATAAAATAAAATATAGATACAATTTAGGTGAAATAATTGCTCAATTTCTCAAAACAGATTTGATATAAAATTATTTAACACTTTCAATGAGATCGTGTATTTTGCACGTGGTTTTATATTGAATTATGTGTCATGTGTCTTTTTATTCAACAGTTAAAGTTCAATATTGCAATATCTAATTAAAGTTAGCTCAATTTAATTTATTTTAAATTAATTCAAAGAAGTTTGCTTATTAGAAAATTATCTGTCCATCATCATCATTATTTAAGATTTTTGAAAATTTTTTAATAAACAAACACTTTTTGTAAACAAGTTTTTCCGAAATAATCAAACAATTTATTTCTATTTATTGCATATTTAATCATGAAACAATGGAACTAAATTCCAATAACGACAAAAATAGTCAATAATATATGATGGTTTAACACGAAACATCCAAGGTACAGGTGTTTGTTTTACAATTTTGATACCTATGCTTTATAAATAGTGCAACATTATAATTGGTATTTTTTTCTGGCTGGATAGTTATTTTATTTAGGATTTTTATTTAATATCGTTTGTGCACAAATTTTATTATTTTATTATAAATTTTTCATTCAATATAGTTCATGCTCAATTTTTATTAATTTATTATAAATTTTTATTTTATATTTTTTATTCATTATAGTTCATGCACATATTTTATCATTTTATTATGCATATTTATTAGCAAATATTTCTGAAGTTGTATCTATTGTAATCATAGTTATAACTATTTTCTTTGTACAAAACCATCTCATTCACACTAGAATGTGTGAACCCTAAATACACTATCTAGAGGTAAATTATTTATTTAACAAAATTAAGTGTTTTACATACAAATCATATTATAGTTCCATAATGGTCACTTACTAAATTGATATAATTACTTATTCACGGCAAACCTTTTATTTAAGTAATCAAATATCAAACAAACTAATAAATGCACACAAGCAGATATTAAAGTTAACCCTATTATTTTAAATATATTTTAATATTTTGATTTTCAAAGTGAGTAGAAATCATAACCTTATAAAAAAATTATAACCCTTTTCTGGATGTTATAAAATTTCTTGATAGAAGTTGATTCTGTATGATTATGCTCATAAATTTTTATATACCAATCTTGCGTACACGCAAGCAATCTTTGTTTTCCTAATAGAATATTGTATAGAGCTTTTCATGTATATTTATAGAATTCTAGCTAGATGCAATCTGAATTTATTCTCAGAATATTTGTAAATAATAAAAATAATATTATTTTGTATGCAAGTTTTATATTTTATACAGCTTCATTTTTTTATATTTTAATAGTTTTTGGAAACACAGTTTTGGACCTTTTCTATTATTATTTCTAATTTCTGGATTTTTTCAATTATAATTCTAATTTCTGGATTGAACACTATATTTATTTTAATTATGGAAAAAAGTAAACTCTAACAAATATATACCATATTACTCTTCTTGTATTAGAGAAGGTACGAAAGAATATTTTTAGTGAAGAGTCTATTATCTTTTTAAGACAAGAGAATAAAAAAATTTCTGTCTCTGCTTATATTTTTTGATATAATTAAATTATTTATTAAATAATATATATTATTTCAATAAAATAAGGATCTGTAAATCGAAATACTAAAAGCCAGGAAAAATTTAATAAAAACTAATTAGATATTAGATAACCCTTATTAGAGGTTGTTTTAAATATAAAAGTAGATATATTCACATTACTTCTAATTAAATTAAACTGAATATTTTGAATATATTTAGGATATATCTGATCACATTTCCGATAGAATATTATCAGAATATGTTAGCAGGTTATTACACGCTAATTAATGATATATCATTACGCGATTCGAGATCATTTGAATTTAATATTATATAAATATTTAATATATATATATATATATATATATATCCAATTATTATATACCCTGAACTCAATTTTCAGTTTCGACGTTCGATTTTCTTGACACAGCTTATTGGTTTTTTATCCTTCAAGTAAAATTCAATTTTTTTATCTTCTCTTAATTTCAAATCACTGAACAGAATAAATATTGCGGGCAATTAAACCAACAAAGAAGCGTATTTAAATGAATATTATGAAAACATTTCGAAGAACGCAAATGAAGGCGTTGTTTAATCAAAATTATCTCAGTGAAATATATTCGCGGTGTTTTGTATTGCGTTTGGGGCAACGGCAATAAAAACTTGAAGCAATTAAAATGCTGGGCAAATAAAAAAGACACGAATATATCTCCTGGTAGAAGAACAGAAGTCGCATTTAAATACTACCGTTCGCACCCTAATTTTAAATTACGTTTAATTCGTGAATTAATGAAAGTTAAGACTTATTTCGCACCTGGAATTCTAAATCGTTTGATTGCGTATATTCTCCTGCATATACTTCCTCAAAGAATACAAATATACAGACAAATTAAGGCTGTTCATGAAATCAATTTGATGTATAATGTAAATTGCAAATTGTATTTATTTATAAATTTTACAAATATCTTGGCAGCAGCAAAAAAAGAGTGCGCGTAAAGATCACACGCGATTGGATTAAAACTTATTTGCTACTGAACAAAGTACTTTTTTTAATTTTTACTTTTTCGCTGGCGATATAATCTCATTCTTTGAACAGCTGTAATACCTGTCTTGCCTAGAAAATATTTTCCATTTTAATAACTTCAAAGATTTATAGAATCTACGAATAATATAGAAATAATTTCTAATCAATAAACTTACGTTTAGTACAAATGTTTAATTTGTTTTATTATTTTCAAGAAAAAGGGTAAACTATTTTTCTGATTCAGGTATTTTTCATTAAATCAACATTCGTACTACAATGTAACTTTAAAATGTTTATTTATCTAAACCGATTTTCTTGTTGATATCGGTACGCAGACAATGTTGACGCCGGTACGCATACAACGACAGAATTCTATTCACATACGCAACGACTAATCACAATCGACCCGTATAAAAATCATATCATCGAAAGCGGAAGACGAATCATTGGCACTCGACTCTTATCTTATCTTATCTGCCGTAACGCACTTCCGTTGCATTTGTACGGATTTACACCCTAGTCGCGCCTAAAGAAGTTTTACTTCAAAAACATTTATATGTTATTTTTTTGTAGTAAAATCATACAAAAGCGTGTGCTTGACATTTATATGTTGGGCTATAAGCTATGTACATTTATTTTGTTAACGGCATAAATTCTTATCGTATATCATGCATCGCACATTCATGTCCTGAACCGATAACCTCAATGCATACTACATCATCACTATAAATTTTCACAGTCTGCTACGTATTTCTTTGTAACCGTCTGAACAATATATAATGCATCTTTTATACACGTGGCGGTTTATAAACTAATCCCTCGGTCAGCATAACCAAAGAGTTGAAGAAAAATATTCAAAACATCGGTTTTTATACAATTTTTCAGGATCAAAAATTAACATCAAATACCAAGCAATAACTCATATGTCGTTTTCAAACAAAATTTATTTTAAAAATTTATTGTATTAGGAGAAAATTTCAATATCATAAATTATGCAGACTTCCACATTTATAGCCAAGATTCATACATCTATAAACTCTACAAATGATAAAATTTATGAATGCAGGGGTGAAATGCTAGGTACGGTTGTGCCACTTTTTTTATCAGAAATAGATTTAATAATTTACCAGCTGGTAGAAATATAAGTTAAATGGTAATTTAAACATTCATCTACGAGAAAATATTGAAATATTAGCCTTAAATAGGATGGATTAGCCATCATTCATCTTTGCCCTTTGGACCATATCTCAAAATCAGTATAGTTTAGCTGTTATGACAACTGTTACTATCTACCCTGGCACAACCGCATCTAGTCTTGCTTACAATCATATTTAACAGTATTAATTTTTTAATGACAAAAATTTTATATTTGTTATTGTATAATTATATTATTATATTGAAAAAATATAAACTCATAGATAGATATCATAGAGTGTCACATACACTTGCATAAACCTTCTCTGCATTTTAGAATAGTGATAATAAGAATTTTTGATAATATAATTATAAATTATTGTTTTTATTTTTGTTAATCCTTTAAATTTTATTGAAAATTGTGATATTTTTTTCCAGTATAACAGTTATGACGACTGTCACTGTAGCACCCTGGCATAACCGTACCCAGCCTCCCTTACTGTCAAATTTTAAAGTATTTCATTTATTTGTGTGTATTGCATTTTAGTGGCGAATATTTAATATTTTTCGTTATTGTATGATTGTATCATTATATTGAAAATATTTTAAAAATAAATCAGAGTGTTACATACATTTCTATAAACCTTCTCTGCGCTTTAGAAAAGTAATAATATGGTAATAACATAAATTTAATAATAAAATTAGGAATTGTAATTTTTATTTTTGTTATTCTTCTAAATTTTATTGAAAATTGCGATAATTATTTTATCATAATAAAACATATGTAAAAAAAACTATTAAACATTAAGATAGAAAGCAGTCATATATTCTATAGTACCTATATACGAGTATCTTTAGTTTCATATATATTTACTCACATTTTTAGTTTCATTGATTAAGAATAGTAAATAGTTACAGTTTGCAAATATATTAGGTTTAGTGCAAAAAATACTGGAAGATTAGCATTAGTAAGATCTGGAAGAGATCTGCACTTTATTATTATATGAGTCAAAACTGTAATTCAATATTTTATGCAAAATTTTGATTGTATTTACTACAAACGTAGGTCCTTACAGAGTTACATCGAATGGCTTTTGAATTTTTAAAATTGGACCAGCCGTTTTTGAGAAAACGTCGACAAAAGGTAAAAATCTGTTCAGATCCATACACACTCTCACTTACACACACATACTTTCTTGGAATTTGGCCTCATTCGATTCAGAATGTCTTGAAACTTCGAGAAAAAATAAAATAAAAAAATCGGATTTCTAGATGAAAACATGAACTTCTCATTCGGGAAGTTAAAAATATAATAAGTAATTGGACAACAAATGTCTAAACATGATTTAAGTAATTAATTCTAATATTGTTAGTGAAAAATTACACTTAGAAAGGTAATAAATTTATCACATAATATATTATAAAATAGAGCTTTTGATATATTACCCTCAAAGTGCAATAAAATTTTTATCAACACTCTGTTTATTTCCTTCCATAGTCAATACGTTGTGTGTTGGACAGAATCCGTTAACGGCAAGATGAATAGTGACCGATATATTACTCGAAATAGGGCTATTTAAATTCAATATCCGTACACATCCATTCGGGACTTTTTCAATAAATAATAATGCACATGAGCCGCTCTCGCCGCCGGTTCTTTAATAATACACGTCCAAAAGACGTGTTCCGCGTTTTCGACCAATTGAAGCATTTCTAAACAGGAAAAATACGTTATCGATTTTCCTAAACAATTCGGTACTGTTGACGTTATTATTTTTCTTCTATTGAATTGCGATAGAGCTGTTACCTATTCGGGAAATATAGGTCAATATCATGATAACAATTTTTAAACTTGTTTTGAAAAAAATAATAATTGCCCACGATTTATTAATAATCAAAAATATGGAGATCACTTGCGATTTTTTATAATTTTGTTAAAATACTAATTATTTTATGGTCCATATTATGTAAAATGTTGTGATTTAAATTAATAAAATTCTACGTACTACCATCCTGCTTCTCAGAAAACCAAAATAGATTTCAACATCGCGAAATAAATATTTGCGTAGCTTTTAATTATTTCATCGCTTTGGCAGATTTTTATTTTTGCCAGACTACGCAATTTTAAATGATTAATTAACTTCAAACAACGGTCGTCGTTATTTAGACGTATTACGCAGCTTCAGATGACATGAATAATATTATATGTAATATGAGGACGAGCAAAATTAATTGAGAGTTGTTAATTGAAATGTTGACTTTAGTGCAATATTCAGTTCGTAGAACACCCTTTGTATTGCTTGGTATTTACACTATGGAATACAAATAGGCAAATAGTATAATTTGATAGTCAATTGATTTGAAAGATTGATTATAATGTGATTAGATCCATATAAAATCAATAATTTCAATGGGTAAACTTACGAAGAAAAAATGATTATATCTTATAGTATACTAAATAATTATTTTTTATTAATCAAATTCAGTTATTTGAATAGATATATTCATTGAGCATTAAGAAAATATAAATAAATATATATATATATATATATATATATATATATATATATGATTAGTTTCCTACAAATCTTAGTTTGTCTTTATATAACAATGCATTTCCATTCTTATTACAACTGCGCTCATAGTTTACGGTGGAGAGATCTTGTACTTTTTGGCGATTTTATACTTAAGATTTTGTATAAAAAGTTGATGTTGCAAATTATTTTTTTGTGACTAGTTAATAAATGTTATTAAACTATTTTAGTATTATGTATCGTTTATTTTAAGTATTGAGATTATCTTAGCGTTGTAAGAATTTTATATTATTGTTTATTACTACATTAGCTTTAATAATTTATTCTTAAACTACGTTCAAACAACATGTTTCAAAATAATTATCTTTAAAGTTATTGAAATTTTTTAATAAATTTATAAAAAATAACATTATTTCAAACTTTAAAAATAACAGTTATCGTTACATTACGTTAATTTGCTTTATTTCATTTTTCAATTGAAGTGATAAAATAAAAATATACACTATTTATAAAAATATGCCACAAAATAGTATTTTTAGTATAAAGTGATTTTTGTGCTTTTCAATATAAAATATAGTATCTTCAAACGTATCATTATACGTGACAAATTCTAAATCGCACGTTCAAAATACTTGCCCGTTTTCAGGAAACTGCCACAAATTTATTCTCTATTGCTTTTGGCACTTGCGGTTTCTTTTCTGATAACATTTTTTCTTATAATATGATACTCTGAATGTAATAACTATTTCTGTACTCTAAAATCATATAACGTATGCATAATATATTTTTCCACGTTAAGCCGTAACGAGATGTGCAATGATATTTTATATATTTGAGATGGAATGTTTTCTTTGAATTGAGTATTTGTATATGAATTCCTGTAGTCGATAAAGTTTGTAGTATATTGAAAAAGAAATAAAATATTATATGCAAAATATTCAGTAGATTCTACCGCACAAGAAAAAAATATTCAAGAAGAAATCTGCTGTCGTAGTTTCTAATTTATTTGTCTGTCGCATATGTTTTATTTAACTAAATAAATGAGATAAGATGATAACTCAGTGGTAAAAAAAATATGTTTCATTGTTTTTACATTTTTATATCTTATTTTTCAAACCTGTCATGCTATATGCTTTTTTTAGTATCAATTTCAAGATGTGTATCACAATTTTATTAAAAAAAAACTTCATCTAATATTTATGTTTAATGCCTCAGAAAGCACGGAATTATTAGTATCTGAAATTATTTCACATTATTGCTCATAAAAATAATGATATGTTTAATAGACATTCTGACCATGTTACTATACTATACTATACATATAAAGTTTATTAATATTCTGCCTTTCTAAGAATTTAATGGCTATTCGCTGTTAAATGGAAATTTTATCATTTTTAATTAAGATCAAATCTAATTTAATTTTCGAACGGGCGATTAACCTTGTGGCTTTAATGATCATTAAACTTCGCTGACTCAATAACGATTTTGCCTTTTTTCATGAAGTAGTTCATGCCAAAATGGGGTGTTAAATGATAATAATTTTATAATATCTACTTGATAATATTTAATATCATAAAGATATGAATGAAACTAAAATATCTAGAAGTTAAATGAAACACTAAAACGATTGAACATTAAAGTACAAACGATTTTAGCTTTATTAGTAACATTTCCATTATTTTATAGCGATAGTATTATTACTTTAAGAAACATTTAATATTTATTATACATATATATATATATATATATATATATATATGTAGGTATATACTTGTATTTATAGTAATATAAAGACATTCGTTATCAAGTGCGTTAGCGCCATAGAAAAATCCCTTGATAAAAACAAGATAGATGAGCAAACGCGTAAACAAAATTCTATGTCACAAACAATTTCCTGTTAAATCGATTTATTTATTTATATCAAAACATTGTTATCGTGTTGAAAAATTACCTAATATTTCTTCCTTCATCAAACTGAAAAAAATACGAACACATCGTTCTTAACTATGAGCTACATGTACATATATTGAGTTAATATAATAATAAATCAACAATGATCAGGTGTTAGCTTATATTAGTATTATTTAATTAATTATTAAGTTGGTTAATTTATTTGTTTATTACAAGTTTATTAATGTTTGTATTTTAGGTTAATTTATGTGTTTTATTTTTCGGAGCACCATAATATATTTTTAATTTGAATAAATAATTAAAAAATAAAATTATAGATGAGTGCTGTATACATAATTGGTACTAGCGTTAAGAATAAAAATGTACTCATATATATATATATATATATATATATATATATATATATATATATATAACATATATAGGTAAAATAATTTTAAACTATCAATTTAAGTACATTCCAGAAAGATATTAAAAATATGATTTCCAAATCTATGATGAATATATAAATAACTAGTGGTGCATGGTATCGTACCTTCTCGTAACATAAAGAAACATTCGAGGAGTATCAAATGCTTTCAAATACAAAATTATAAATGGTATAACTTTTATATTGTATATTTGTGTTAGTGTATTTTATAGACAAAATAATTGAGCTTATACATTGGACAATGACTTTCATATATGTTTACATGAAAAGTAGATAAATTACTTGCCTAAAAATAATCATCTTTTCTTCTTATCAATACGATTTTTTTTTAATTAGTCATATCAGATGCTCCGTTCTTTCTAAAACTTAATTTTTATTTTCTGCATTCTTTGCATAGAACTCGGAAACGACTTTCTCAAAAACAAATCAGCGCATCTCCTTATCAATAGGAATTGATTGATTTTTGAATTATTCAAATCGGTTGAGCGGTACTCCCAAAAGCGTCGACGAAAAATTGTATCCACACATATAAATTTTTTCTAAGGTATGCCAAAATGTTCAAAAACCTTTGAAACGTAAAGATATGCAAAAATTTTCACTTTTTTAGATGAATACAATAACTTACCCTACGGCCAGTTTATAAGATATTAAATGCATTTCGACGATATTTGAATATATTTCGTACATAACCAACCAATATCCTTCACCAATTTCATTATAGGCTACCGTTAAAATGAAATATGATTTAAATGTTCCACTGAAAGCGTATGAGTTAAGGGTTAACTATTGTGAATAATTATTCCGTTAATATAATATTCGCATAATAGCCACTCAGCCATCAACGAAATGTCATTATCATTTGATGAACGGGTATTTACAAAGGACTTTATGGCAAACAATTTAATGACGATAACAACATTATTAGAAAATCAATGCAAGCGCAGACTGTAAATATGCATAACCTACTGTACCAGGCCGATTTCGCGTTTGCTGATCGTTAAAAATACACATGAGCTATATGTATGTAGTGGCAGAGATTTTTTTCAATTCAGAAACTTCAGCGATCCGTGGATATTTTTTATGTTATCTTATATATTTATCTATTAGTGGCAATACTCCTTCGAGACGGTCTTACAGATTTTTATGAAATTATTTAATCCGTTCAGTACGACTGAGAATCGGGCATCATCTAATCACACTCATTATTTACTTTCTTTAGGGTAGTTATAGTAATCGCAAAAAAGTCTTAAATGAAAGTTATATAGTATATATCTTTACGTTTCAAAAGTTTCTGTATTTTATACTTTTGGGATCTTTTTTTTCAACTTCTGCGGAACAGAAATATACCTACAACTTTAATTTTTTACCCTCCTACGACAAATGTGTGTTTTTCATTCGTCATTTTTAGTGATCTAGTCATTTTTTATCTAGCTTGATAACTGATCAATTTTAGTAATTTTTGTGAATATTTTGGAATATACTTCGATCAAGATTATATTATATAAAATTTTCTCCAATTTTTAACTTCCCAGCAGTTACGGAGATAAAGAGAAAAGAGTGCAGAAAATAGAAATCGAGTTTTTGAGAGAACGGAGCATCCGATTTGAATGATCTAAAAAACATTCATTTAGTAATGATTGGGAGAAGTGTTTATAAGTTTTTGGCAAAGGCGAGCCCAGCCATTTCGAAGATACGGCTAGCTAAATGTGTAAAAAATGTCAGTTTTTGAGAGAACTAAGCGTCCGATTTAAATGACTCAAAAAACTCTCTGCTTGTCTTAACAAAATAATTAATTTTTTTTAGAAAAAAAATGTTTGTATATCGAAAATAATTCAGATTTCATTCTTAATTCTGACTGTAGTTCTAATATACTTTAAATAAATAATTTCAACTTTGCAATTCAGTTTATATAATTCTTATAAATATTAGACAATGTTATAATATTAATAATAATCTATTTGAAAACATTCAGTATTCCCCGAACATTTCGTTACGGCACGGGAAGTTCCAGCAATTTGCTTTAAGGCTCGATTCCATACACCCCACTAGTTCCTTCATTTTTTGTGAGTGGATCTCGGTTTATTTTATTTTAAAACTTTTTTAGCTTATGGAAAGCTATTTTGTCTACAATATTGATTAATTTTTAGTAACGTATTAGGCAGTTTATTCCAGGTATACAATCAGTGGCAGATGTTTAAATTTTGATAATTTCATATATTATATATACACAATTTAGATTGGAATAAACTCCAATTGTTACACATTATAACATCGACCGTTTTAAAAACTTTTTCATTACTTTTACTTCTTCTGTATGTAAATCAGTATGTTTTCTTCTTTTTTTTAGTTTCAGTTTCAAATATGCTTACTTCAATTATTTAAAAATATCCACACAAATAATAAATGTCAAAAGAACTTAACTTTAAATTAATTTTAGAAATTCTAAGTACAGTTATGAAACAAGTAAAATGTAAATTTGCTAAAGTAGAAAGCAACAAATAAGTTTACGTAAAGTGAACTCGCAACGCAACTGCACTAAGCGCATATAAAAGTTTGTATTTTATTAATCTGTTTTAAAGCCTTTCCATAAGCGAATATTGCACTTCTGCACAGAAAAGATAAAATAAATAAATATATAAGAAGAATTCAGAATTAGTTGTATTTCTGCTGGATTTGCATGCTAAATTTGAATTCGATAATATTACTTGTAAGTACCAATAGTTTGCTATTGCAAATATTGTTTTTCACCCCCAAGTAGTTGTTTTTTATCCTCAAATATTCTTTTTATTTATTTAGAGTTTTTTTGTTTAAAACTGCATGTTTATGTAAATATCCTATTAACATAATTATCAATTTCTGTTTTAATTTGAAAAGTTTCAATTGGATCATATTTAGTTTTAGAATATAGGGTAAGGCATAGATGTCCAACATTAATTTTAACAATTCTATTATGAAAACCAAATCAATTATATCACAACAAATTAATTACACATATATCAAAAAATTGTAAAGCAGTAAAACTCCTGCTAATTCCTAATTGTAGAATTATGTTTTTACTTTGCTGTTTTTCAAAAATTTATCATCTGGCCTTTTTTGCCCCATAGGCTTAACAGCAAACAGATACAGTATCTGATTTTTAATTTTATAAAGATTTGGCGAAATCATAGCTACATCATTCAACCAGTGCAAAATATAAATTTTATGGGTACATTTTTTACAGAGATAACACTGTACGCAACCTTGATCTAGTATTTCTACAGAAATATTTTTAAATTTATATTTTGTAAAATTACTTTTATCATCCTAATTAACTGTTTTATTTACTATTTTTCATTGTTTATACCATTGCCATGAGTCAGAGAGTTGTTTGATTGATATATGTAATTGGTTGTGATATAATTGATTCGGTTTTTACAATATAATTGTTGAAATTAATGGACCTTTGTGTTGTGCCTTACCTAGATTCTAAAACTAAATGTGATCCAAATAAAACTTTTATTTTATTTTATCCATAATTATTATATTTGCTCGATCATTTATCTATATAGCATATTAAATCAATGATAAAGGATAAGTGGGTTCTTTTTACCCCACCCACAAAAAAGCCTGCATAGAAGTTATATAAAAACTTTATTGACATTAACTCAAAAATGAAAATACATCTTTTAAAACAATTAAATAACGTATACCTAAAAGTTATATTAAGGTCTTCTAAACTAAATAACAGTACTAACAACCAAAAAAACTAAGAACAACTAAAGACAATACTTTTGTTATGAATTTTCACACATTGTCATATATATCCTAACAACGATGTATACATTTTTCTCCTTCTAATTTCAAATATTTTAGTTAATTATTTTTTAACTTTACATGTGTTTAAGATATCGATGGTGGACCTTTTTATCCCTAAACCTTTAGACAGTTCTTTCGCTATAGTGCAATAAACTATACAAATTATTTGAGCTTACAAAAGTTCACAGTCTTTTGGTTATTCTTTTACAAGTGTATTTTAAAATCTGGTTCAATTAGCAGATTGAAAAATATTCTAAAGGTAAAATCGTATTGTGATTCTTTCTGATGCTTTTTTAAATTTAATTGAAGCAGTCAAAGGAATAGAGTAAAATTAATCCTAGAGGTGAAGTCGGAGTTTCCGAAGGAACTACTCGCGTTGATTATTGGAATGTATTTTACATATCAAAGGCAAAGATAAAATAGAGGAAGAAATACGTTGGTTTCAAAAAGCTGTAACTTGATTAAAAAAATGTTATTTTTGATATTTATTCAATTTGCAAAATTGTAAAGCATAGATAAAAAATTTAAGAAAGCAAAAAGTGGTAATTTATCACTAATAATTTTTAATTTATTTCGAAACATTCAGAATAAACGAAACATGAAACTAGTGTTGCATGGCATTGTGTAACAAAATGTTTGAGAAATGTTAAATGTTTACAAATAGATTATTATAAACACTCTAATATTGTCTAATATATAAAAATTATATAAATTGAATTACAATGTTATAATTATTTATTAACTTCCCGTAGGGCAAATTATAGTAATCGCAAAAAAATTGAAAATGAAAATTTGTATATATCTTTATGTTTCAAAACCTTCTGAACATTTTGGCATACCTTAGAAAAAATGGATGTATCTGTGTGTGTATGTGAGTGTGCGTGTATGTGTGTGTGTGCGGATACAAATTTTCGTCGACGATTTTGGGAACATGGATGAAGCGATTTGAATAATTCAGAGAACATTCGATTCGTATTGATAAGGAGACATCCTGATTAGCTTTTGGTGAAGGCAGGTCTAGCCGTTCCGAAGATACGGGGCAAAACGTGCCAAAAACGGTAACTTGTTTTTTAAGAGAACGGAGCGTTCGATTTTAATAATTCAAAAAACATTTTACTTGTATCAACAAGATGAAGAAACTGATCAAATTTTCATGAAGGCAGGTCTAGCGGTTTCGGAGATATAGTAAAAAAAGTAAAAAAAAAATGCCATTTGGCGGTCAAAAATGATCATTAGACATATGCACATCAAATTATCAGATATTTTATAGAAATTATAACAATAAGTATAAAATTTGCTTACATTCCTATGGGTTCCGTACCAATGTTTATCCGAGAGACGGCGACGCGGCGCTTACTCGCTTCGATATTTTGTCTCTATGCAGTTAAAGCAGTACGATTACTTTGAAAAAAATTTCGGAATTTCCAAAATATTTCAAAATAAATTTTTCAAAAAAGTTTTCAAAAAAAAGTAAATTTTTGTCAAAAATTTATAGTTTCTCAAAAATCTAATTTTTTCAGAGTAATTTTTTTTAAAAAATGTTAATCTTTTCTAAAAAAATTTTTGGTACGAAAAGTTCCAGCAATTTGCCTTAAGGCACGATGTCATGCGCCCCACTAGTTCAGATTATGTAAATGATCTATAGAATTTTAGCCAGAATTAAAACTAAAATCTAAATTATTTTCGATATACAAAAAAAAAATTTTTTTTTAATTTTTATTTTCAATATTGGGCCTACAGGAAGTTAAAAATATTAAAAATTATGAGCAAGTGTTTGTTCATTCTTGAAAGTTTTTGAAACTCAACATAAAGTTAAGGATATAATAATAAGATTTGATTAATATTTTATGAGCTGAGCCTCAAAATTAGTTTGCTACATCACATAACTTCATATTGCAAACTTAAATTTATGTATGCAAACTTAAATTTATTTCATATCACATCTTAATTATAGCAACTGAACTAGCTATCTCAAGGAGCTAATCAGTTTCATGCACCGAATGCCTCATATAATATTTAGGTCATGATAGTCGAATAATAAAGAAAATATTATCGACAAAACACCTTTACGTTACATTCTATCAATCTTCCGACCAACATGTGGCAGAATACAATAACAAAGGCTCCATAATTGAATAGAGTTTTAGAACCCACGAAATCTCGACCTAAGGGAAGATGCCATTAACATAATAAGGGTAGCACAGGTTCATATCTGCGAATGCTATGAGTTATTGCCGTAACGAACAACGGACGCGGGAACATTTGAAACGCCAAAACGGCCTATAATTCATAAAACACAAAATACATCTGTGTAGAGCAAATGAAACAAATAATAATAAACAATAACATGGTACTTTATATTTAAAATAATTTGATTGAGTAGAGTTATTTTCTTATCTTGGAAAAATGAATTGTTTCAGCAAATGAGTTGTAGATGCCTTGGTAGAAGTACTGACTGCAGATAAAAGTTTTTCCCTGACAAGACACTTCTTCTACCAGAAATTTTTATTTCATCATAGTATTTTTTTAGTAATCTTGATAACTAATCAATTTTCAAATTTTTGGTGAATATTTTGCAAATTGTTGGAATTCCCATACCAAAAATTATTGTTTTTAAAAAATATTCAATTTTTTTTTAGAACTCCGAAATGATCGATTTTTCAGATATTTAAAATTTTTGAAAAAAAATTGACTTTTTTGAAATAGTTGATATTTTTTATACTTTCTGGAAATTAAAAAAAATAAAATTTTTCTTCCCCAAAAGCAATTTTTTTTTTATTTATTTATCATAGCAAACTATACAAAGTACATTCAGCTGTATTTTATTAGAGGTATATATTATTTGACTGCGTGAGAAAGATCGCTATCCAGCGATAGCACCTTCTTAGATGTTATGTGATAATTCATAGTAAATCATTGCAGATTCTTTTTTAAGACGCTTTGGTGGTAAAGGCTTGAGCAGATCTAATGCTAATTCGTTTGAATGATGACTTATACGAGCTTTGTATCTGGAGCAGTAAAGACTGATTTTTTCTTCTATAGTTCGAATTCTGAGTTCTTGATGTATCAACCAATTAGAAACGTATTTTGGAGCGATCACGATTTCTTTCAAAATTTTATTTTGGAACCTTTGTAGAATAATTATGTTCGATTTACTGGCCGCACCCCATAGTTGTAAGCTGTAGGACCATATTGATTTATTCATTGTCTTGTATATTAGGAGTTTTCAAAAGCAATCAATGAAAAATATATTTTTGTAAGTTTTTAAAGAAAGTTGTGACTTGTGCTTGTAGTTGTCACTGTTTTCATTTCAACACTGTGTTATATATTTAAATTAATATACATTACATATTATATGCTAGAGTAAAATACCGCAGGGTAGTATGCTCATGTTTGTACATCAATATTACATGTACCATATTATTTTACAATGAAATAAATTGGTTTTTAAATCGAATTAAATCGACAAAAATTAGAACTGGGCAACTAAATTTTAGTGACGTTTAATTGCACGATTTACCTGATTTTATTCTCATATCATAATAAATATTCTTTTCAAGATCAGCAAGGCACTGATGAAAGTACTTGAAATTTAAAACCATTCCATTCTAATTAAATGAATCAAAAATTTTATTTAATCATTTTAATCCTGTAGCATTTTAATTAGTTGTTGCGCTCAAACTGAATGTTCATGGTAATTATTGTCTATTAATTCCTTCAAAGACATTCGAAAAGTCTAATATTTTTTTGAGAATTTTAAATTTGAAGAAATGTGAATAAACTATGCAACACCCAACATATCTACCTATTGGATATGAGAGTAAAAATTAAAAAAAATCTACAAGTTTATTTATTACAAGCTTTGTATTGTATACAATGTTAATTTCAAATTTCAAATTCTCGAAATTGTTTAAACTTTTCGATTATCCTTATGAAATTCTCGTGTCATGATATTAGTGGCAATACTCTTTCAAAACTATCTGACCTATTTAGATGAAATTTTACAATATTGTTAACTAATAAATTAATAATAAATAATTGTTTAATATGGTTCAGTATGGACAACATCTACTCTCTATAGATGGTAAGGGTAATACATTTAAAAATAAATAATTTTTTACTTGTTTTATAAATCTTAATCAATAAACACATACAGCCCTAAATTTTCATCTTCTCAGACAAACACCCTGCTTTACATCAATTTTTGCTCTATTTTCAGTCAGCGAATGTTTTTTACTTAAAATTAATTCAAATTTATTTGAACTTACGGAAAGCCTCTAAATTATACTTCAAAAACAATTTATTTTTATCAATGGTTGTCCATCCCTAACTATATCTAAAAATTATCTAATCTATTAATTTAAAATATATCAATAATATGCCCCATGACGGAAACTTCCATATGTTGCATGCTTTGCAGTAGATAAACCGCAAATATATTTATATACTAGTCATGCGTGTGTGTGTTTATTTGTTATAGTACATTTTATGAAACATTTGAGATATATTACCGGAGCGATATTTTTCAAATTTAAGCGACAATTTCCTCGACCTTTTCTGGCATTTTCACGCAAGCGTCCGCAGTGTAGCCAATGTATTAATAAAAATGATGTCTCTCGAGAATACCGCCGTTCTGTAAATTTCCGATTTCACGGCACAGCGATTTCCGCCGGATGCAGTTCTTATTCCGCTAGGATGAGATTTTGTGTAATATGTTTCATATTTTGTATCTCACGTTTAAATTGTCGAATTTTAATGCACCGCGATTTTTACTAGTCAGATATCCTACCTCTACCATCTCTTGGTTTACCTGTGTGTCTATGAAATATGCTTTTGTTATTATAGTTTGGAAATGGGTTATGTGTATGATGAACGATTGTGCCTCACTGAAGGAGCAAAGACTGATAAATTGTCCCATCAAGAATTCATTCAAGAAGAGAAGCAAAGCTTAATGTCATATTTTAGCACAAGGTATCAAATACCTGACGCCATTTGGTAGATGATGAAAACGGTTTTCTGCCAGGAGAAAATCTAGCCATCATAATTATAATGATTTATAAATTAGCAAAAATTAGGGCATTATATTTTTTACACTTTATTAGAATATGATGTGAAAATGCCTTATTCATAAATTTGAGAACACGTTAATGTTTGCATATGTGACAACTAAATTTTATGAAACTAGTGGTATATGGCATTGTGCCCTAAAGAAAATTGCTGGAGATTTCCGTACAAAAATTAAAACTTTTGAAAAAAAATTCAATTATTTTTAGATCTTTAAAATTTTTGAACAAACATATTTTTTTGAAGAATTAGATTTTTTTCATAATTTGAAATATTTTGGATATGTTGAAAATTTGTTCAAACTTGAGAACTAGTTTTTTAATATTACATAAAATATATATTAGCTATACGCTTTGGTCACAATTGTATTATTCAAATACGATTTTTGTTACGAGTGTTCACTATTGAATTTTTTGATATTTTTGTAATTCAAAAAAAACACTACCACTTTCATCGATTTGTAATGACATAAAATTCCAAAATATACAAAAATGGACTTTTATGAGTACGAATTTACTAATAGTAAAACTACTACTATATTTGACATAGTACCTATATATACTGACTACCTAGATGATATAGTGGTATAGGTATAGATGACCAGATATTTATTTCTAAAATACTCAATTCAATCTATGTTTTAGGATATCAAGCAGTAATAATATTCATAGAAAAATTTATAAATATATTATGAATTTAAAAAAGGGCATTCGTGTGCGCTGTGTCAAAAGCAAAATACCCTCTATAAATCAAGTTAAAGTTTAGCATAGTGAAACTATAAATCTGACATTGCTCAAATATTTGGATTTGACGATAAACACGAGGTAAAATACGGCTAATTGAAACTTGTTTAAATACAAGTTGCATGACTACGTTTACATTTGGTTTCGGCACTTAGTACATTTCCTATATAGGACGGACAACTTGTCCTGACATTTTATGTCGACAAGTCAGAAAAGATCATCTACAGTTTTATATTTCTCATAAAAGAGGGCAACTAGTGGGGCACATGGCATTGTGCCAATTGCCAGAACTTCTAGTACAAAAAATTATTATTTTTTTTAAAGAGATTAACATTCTTGAAAAAAAATTACTTCAAAAAAGTAGATTTTTGAGAAACTATAATTTTTTGGCAAAAATTTACTTTTTTTGAAAAAAAAATGTTTTTTTTTATTTTGAAATATTTTAGAAATTCTGGACGTTTTTTCAAAGCAATCGTACTGCTTTAACTGCATAAGACGAAATATAGAAGCGCGTAAGCGCCGCGTCACCGTCTAACGAATAAACATTGGTACGGAATATAGGCGTATAAACAAAATTTATACTTATTGTTAAAATCTCTATAAATTATCTGATAATTTGATGTGCATATGTCTAATGATCATTTTTGACCGCCAAATGGCATTTTTTTACTTTTTTTTTCTTCATCTTGTTAATACAAGTAAAATGTTTTTGCCAAATTCAAATCGGACGCTTCGTTCTCTTAAAAACTGAGTTACCGTTTTTGGCACTTTTTGCTCCATATCTTTGGAACGGCTAGACCTGCTTTTGTCAAAATCTAATCAGCACGTCTCCTTATCAATACAAATCGAATGTTTTTTGAATTATTCAAATCGCTTCATCTGTGTTCCCGAAATCGTCGACGAAAATTTGTATCCGAACACACACACATACACGCACACACACACACATATACATCCATTTTTTCTAATTGTAAGGTATGCCAAAATGTTTAGAAACCTTCAAAACGTGAAGAAATGCAACAATTTTCAATTTCGATTTTTGGACGAATACAATAATTTAGCCTACGGGAAGTTAATGATGACAATATAATTAACTTATGTGATCAATATATCTGTATAAAGCAGAAAAGTTTATGGCGTGCAGATTACTGGGTCATTTTCTTTTCAGCCGGCTTACTGAACTGAGTGTGTATTAGGATTCACACTCATTTTGAAAATTTTAACTGATGACTCTTATAACTTTCCATTTAAATTAAATAGACAACAAATGTGAACCGAACATGTGATACTAATGCTAATTAAAATTCTCACTAATAACAGTATTATGAATTGCAACAATGCTACCCACATCGACATCTGTAAATAATATTCCCCATCACTATAACATCCCATGTTCGGTGTTCAACACCCACACATGTGTTCCGCAATTTGGCACAATTTATATGATAATTAATCCTATACGATGCCGAGGCGCCGGCGTCGCTAAACGGCAACCCGCTACGCCATGGGAATGCCGGTTACGATAATCAGCCCGTTCTTTGTTATCAATTTTACTCGAAGTTTGTTTGAGACTCGCGTTTAATCGATAGAGTGCCACGGAATGAATATTTACTTATAGAACTTACGGCGAAATAGTTCCCGGGACAAATTCCAGCGATTGTCAGCTATTAAGTTCCGCATGCACTAAATTTAGATAGAATTCAGTCGAAGATATCACAAGTTTGATATTGTGCATATATGCTCGATGCATTCAAAATCAAGGTATATATATATATATATATATATATATATATATATATATATATTCAGGATATGTATGCATTCATTCATATAAAGTACATACAATTTCTACTTATTTGAAATTATAAAAAAAACTAATCAGTAACTACATAGAAAACAGGGAACAACGTATATAGATGTTTGGCATAGATTCTGATTAGAATCACTTAAGCGTTTGGCGCAATTTTGAACTTTGAAGATTTTTTTTAATTCAATCGCTTATCGTAGGCCTATAATATTTCAGTATGTTATTTTAGATTGCATTTAGTTACAAAGAAACGGCTCTTTTTGAATTGTTAGAACCGATTCAAGATTGTGGGCAATTTCACCCTTTTTTGCTTTTTACAATGAAATGACTTGGCCAATCGTCCAAACAGTAGTCATTATCAAGCTACATCCAATGGCTTTTATATTTTAAAATCGTTCAGCCGTTTCTGAGAAAACGTCGAGGATCGTTAAAAAATCGACTCACATACAGAACACACCCATACTTGTTCTAAATTTAGTCTCATGCGATTCAGAATGACTAGAAACGTCGAGAAAGCATAAAATTAGTAAATCGAATTAATTAGATTGTTTGTAAGCATGGTTGTTTCACTGGAAGCTAATTTTCACCTAGTTGTCTATTATTTTTATATTTTAGCAATCTTTGAAATGTATTAATATATTTAGTAATCGCTTCATATTTGCTGGTATGGTGGATATAAAATACTGAACAATTTTCAAATTAAATGAACATATTTTTAACATATCATAATTACATTACAAAGTAGAGATAATCAATATATTATGAAAAATTTACTGGTACTAAAGTGAATAAAATTTTCATTTTACGTCTTAGTATTATATTTTTTTCGTACCAACAAATACATTTGCTCTGAAAAGATTAATTTTGTAAACAAATTTGTCTCCTGAGTTGAAAAATTGGTTTTATTTTAATGAATTTACTATATTTTCAAATAATTATATTTCTCAATTACAATTACTCAATTATACAAATACCGCCTTCATCTTGAAATTGATTCAAATGTCTTGGAGCAATATGTGTACAGGTGGAAAATAATGTTTATTAATAGGAAATTGTATGTGGTATAATTAGATAGAGGACAGATATTTCCGTTTACATTAAACGACCTTTGAGAATACATAATGTGTTACAAAGTTCGTAATAACTTCTCTAAATTGCTTGGGGTAGACAAATTAAACCAAGATATTCATTGAAACATATATGTGATATAACTAAGAATCATTAAAAAAAAATTCTTTTTACTGATTTTAGTAGGCATATGTTATTTTAGAATGCTTGTTACGACTAGTTCCATAAAATTTTCATAATCGGTTCAGCATATTTTGAAAAAACGTAGACAAAACGTTGAGCACCCAGATACTCATAGTAAGAGACATACATTTTTAAATTTCGGTGATAAATGATTCAGAATGGCTTGAAAGTCAAATTTTTCTGACCAAGACATAAACTTATTCGGTAAGTTAAAAACTAATTAAATCATAAGAAGTATTATAGCTATAAGTCAACTTGGACCTTAGTGCCCCCCACTACTATATACATATTTTGTATAATATGAAGGCAAAATTCGAAATCATTTTCCAAGTAAATGTGGTCAAATTGTAATCCAATTCAGCCTCCAAGACCTTACAGATTGAAGCAGCTTTTATTAATTGATGTAATAATGTATCGGAACGGAAATCCTTCTAAATAAGCGGAGATCTCCCATGGCCAAAGTACTTCCATATTTTCGTCGTTTACCCTTTGATGTCTCCGTCGACTGATGACACTCGACGTAGATAATTGTTTTATGTGTGGGTAATGGTTTTGCGGTCAGTTTCTATACAAGGCGAATCCTGGATTTAACCCGGGCACTCTGTTTAATATAATATGCGACCACTC
>NW_020539299.1:0-16838 GCF_003426905.1 Ctenocephalides felis
AAACTTTATCTCCCATAGACAATGGGCGTTGTCGGACAGATGTACACGCATACGATTTGTATGGTTAAATCTGGCAAGGAGCTCCACTAACGGGCGCCAGATCGTAAACCAAAACAGTTGTGCAGTGACTCATTATTATTATACTTAGTTCATAATACGATTCTAGTTTCATCGGAGCGTTGCATCTCGATGGTTTCTCGACAGATGCGTCGCGACGCGAGTCGCATCTAAGCTGGTGTCACACACAAATTTTCCTCGGAAAATAGGTGGTCATTGATTGTCCAAATTGTGGTCAAACATGAGGCTCCGCGTACAACGACAAAAACTGCGGCTGTGATATATATATTTTAGGCAGCTTCTAGTAGATTCTCGGCTTCGAAAATACAATTAGACCAATTGACAAAATACTAACTGAGTATATAATCCATTGATCATTTTCTTCTTCTTTTTTTTTTTCAAAAAATGATAATTTCAAAAACAAACAATAAATTGTATGAACATCATCCATAAAACTGTTCAACAACATAAAGAATAATAATAGCCAACTACTGTCTTTAGTATACAATTAGGTGATAGGGTAGGACGGAGCATAAAGGTTTATTTGATTTTTCGCAATCCTACTGTGAAACCAAAACAAATAATATGTAGCACTCAACAACTATCTAACTACGTTCAGTAAATTTCTCAGCTAATTCAAAATTATACTACTATGATTTTTTCACTTAATACTTATATATTCAGATATTACAAACTAAACTTGATATTACAAATTGTGTTTAAAACAAAAAGACTAATAACGATAAAAAAAATCCTTCTGATACAAATTGGCAATGTGGCCACTTATCTCGTGATAGCAAAGTCTCCCGGTTTAGAACGATGGGCTGGTTACATATCTTTTGCCCCCTACTTTCAAATATTGTTGTTAACAAAATTCTTTACCTGTATACAAAATAACTTCACTTGAATTTTAGATAATGGTAGTACATTTTTACCCGCGGATCTTTAAGCCCCGTTACACTCTATTCTACATTAGTAAAAATCATAAAGCCATGATTAATATTTGAAATTGTAACTAAATAATCAAGTAAACAAAATCAAAACACAAAAATAATAATATCAAAATCAAATAATAAACTATGTTAGACTAAAAATTACTGACGACGTCGTAGAATAAACTTTATTATAGGAAAACTTATTTCAAAAGCTGGTGAGTAAATGAGAAATTTTAACTACTATGTGACCCTAGCCTAAGCCTCCGTATTCGCTTATGATGCGTGAAGATATGTCAAAATGTTGCCGCTAATTTTTTATAGTGTCATGAAATAGCTTAAAATAATTTATGACCACTAAACCGCAGATTTTAGTTGTAAATTCTTTCATTGCGTTTCATAATGTTCCATTTATTATTTTTATTACCTTTTAATGCGCTTGAAATATATGTAATTTGTTTTGGAAAAGCAATGCACTGGCAGTAAAATCGTTTCTTCTAGAAAAAACTGTATTAGGTAGTTAAAATATATAATAAAATGTATATATTAGTTGAATTAATTTTTAATAAATATTTAAAATTAATTGAAAATATTAATTTAAATTCTGTCAGTTCCAATTTAACAAAATAAAACATTTCACACGAATTTACTTCAAAAGCCCTTATAACTACATGGCACACATGGCTGGTTAACTGACTAAGATTAAATCTAAAATGTGTCTAAATATGAATAAATGAATAGTGAACTAATCAGGAAGTATCGGCTTTAAAGTTGTTGAATATAACAACATAACACATTTGATCCAATTTTAATTGGATTCGTCGAAACGCTCTTAATTCGTTAAATAGTCCAATTAGCCCGTCAACCGCATTCGATGCACGAACATCAGATAAAATCAGCAGAAGAATGGAAAAATGTTGTAATGGAACAACTAATAACATTATAATCTAAAATGCTCGCCTAAGTAAAGTTTCTTTTACACGAATATATAATCAGAACGATAATTATCGAGCAAGTGCTATAATAAAGCAACAGCAATGGACCGTATTCACGATATACGATCTAAGCCGAAATTGCTTAAAGCCCAGTTAGTCTAAATAATTACTACTATCTCATTCAGATTTACGGATCTAAATTAGTTGCTTCAAATGTATGATCATTGTAATAGTTGAGCACATTATTTTCCATCATAGTTACATAAATCCATAAATAAAAATTAATTTTTCAATAATCATTTTGTACCACAAAAATTATATTTTACAATATTTCGGTTCCTACACGAAGCATCTCAAAGATACAATAAAGTTAATTTTCGATTTTTTTATATACTCATCTTATCAACGAAAAAACCTTATGAGCTTTTAGACTGAAACTTTTCCTTATGTCGCATTTTTAGATGGAAACCGGTTGATCTATCATTTATTTGTTCGGACGTCTTTTCGTTTTATTATATTGGCCATGAATGTGACAAACTTCAGGGCATTAAGATTTACACGGAATGGTTGCTACCCCTTGTAGAGGGGGTAGAGTGTTTTAATGGAACTAGTTGTTCACTTCTAAAAGTAAAGTCCGCTTAACAACATGTAAATAACCAATAAAAATAAATGTACCTTCTTTCATTATAACTTAGTAACAAATCAGTGATTGTAATTAGAACTGCAACAAATACATAATATACAAAAAATCAGTGTTTAATACAGTCCACAGCTACAAGGGTTAAGTTATAACCCAACACCTGAATTATCGAAGGAGAGTTTTAATAAATTCTATAACTACGTAACAAAAGTACATTGTTATTAGAAACTATCTGGGTAAGTAGTTAGAGCGACTAGACCTGAATCAAAGGTCCTTCGATCCCACTACGAGAAGCCTGGTGACAAGCAGTATTAACATCATTTGTTTTTACTTGGAAATATAGAGAGCAATATATATCCTAGTGAAATAGCTCTCATCCGGCATTGCTGCATCAATAATATATTCGACTTATTACAGAAATTGTAATAATAAAATTTATCAGACAGAGATGAGACTACTGTTTGGGTTGCCATCTGTAAAATCGACGTAGTGTTAAGTCAAATTAACCCAAGAGCGTATAGTGTTCTGATAGCTGTTCAGAAAAGAACTTATCTATTAGAGCTGATGCATTATTGGAATTAATGCAACGGGAAAGGCTATTTCTACCTGGAAACATATTTGATGAAAATCTATATTTTCAAGTCGATATATTCAAATTGACCGACAACTTTCGTTTCCAAAATCTTACGCAAAACTAAATTGTATTAACCTTATCCATCCGAAATGATCAATTAGGAATCCGCTTTATTCGGCAAATCTCAGCATTTCTGCTCGAATTTCCACGATCTCATGCAAGAAGACCTAGTTAACCTATACGTCATTTATTCAGCTATTAGTATCGTTCTAGACGCGGTAGTAGGTATAGTGCTTTCTTCGTCCGCCCTCCTAACGTTAGACACAGACTAATAAATACGAATGACCAGCGCCCGTGTCCTCTTTCCACCGGAGGCCAGACCGATTGTGAGCCGAATCAGAGGCGGAATTGGAGAGATTTTTTTATGCAATCGTTACATGGCATTATACAATATTTAGTTGTTAATTTGTGCTATTTGTATGAGTAATGCTTGAATCATATCGTAGTTTTTTAATAATCAGTAAACATTAAGACAAAACAAACGTATTAGATCTGAACACCTAATTGGGGCTCGCTTGTAGGTAAGTGTTCGAGCAGTCTGATGACAAGCAGTAGTGACTTGGTTTTCACTTGAAAATACAGATAGCAAATGTGTTTCCAAGTAAAAATAGCCTGTACTGGGCATTGCTGCATCAATGAAAAGAATCATCCCTATTGCAATATTTGTAAAGATAGAAAAACTGTTGTGATCTATAAAAAAAAATCAGACGTGATTTGTAAGAAGTTCATCACTCAGAGCCTTAAGTTCTGATCACTATTCAAGTAAATAATTAAAAACGAAAAATATTGTAATCACACCAGATCCGAAATATTGTAATCACACCATGTTTCGTGTGTTCGTCAAACATACTATTATATTCAAGCATATTTAATTTGGTTATATTGGATTTTCACTAACACTGATAAAAATAATTATAATTCTCATTATTCTTGCTTAATATGTAATTTTTTTTAAATTTCCTTTCTAAATGTGCTTTAAGGCTTTTTGATTGCACTAAACAAAATAGTTTTCATGTGTCTATTGTTAATAAAAAAGTCAGTATTAATCAGGAAATTATGATGCTCTTCTCATTGAGTTGTGCGCACAGTTTTGTATCGCCAGATCGAGGTAAAATGTTATTTTGAGGTAAAATGACAGTTACATCTATTCATCTTAAGTCTCAAATATCTTGAAATTTGAGAATATGTTTTGTTTTTGTCTTTTCAAAAACTACAATCTAAGTAGGCAATGGCCGGAATAGTCCCGGATTTCCACGTTGTGCCCCGGGTATTTTTTTAAAAAAGAATTTTTGTCCCGTATTTAAATCTTTTGACCCGGATTGTCCCGGTTTTCAAAAATATAGCATTAAATTGAGTTTTCGTTTTTATTCGATAATAAAATTACAACCATCTCATCAAATATATGAAAATGTTATGTACAAAAAATATACGTTATGAATAAAAAAATAGCTGTATACAAATTCTGAAGGCTGATTAAAATTGCCTCTTATATTAATAATTTCCACAAAAAATAACAAAAATTATAAAAACTTTTTGACTGCTATCTGGCACAAGTGCTATTTATTTTAAGATAATCATAAAAAATGAACAAATTTTATAAAAAAATAAAAGCAAAAAATACAAGATATAATATAGAATGTAATCGAATAATAAAGTTCTTACTAAAAGTCAGTAAATCTGATAAAAAAAAGATTCATTTAAAACAAGTTGATTTTTATTTCATTTTTAAATGGTATTTGTTATTTTAAAATTAGTAAGTTTTGTTGCATATACTCTCGCCTCCCCCCCTCCCCCCGTACTGTCTCTTAAAAAAATATGGTCACCTTATTACATACATGACGAATATATTCGTCAATACACAAGTTCTGCCACATCTCCATGACGAACACGTTCGTCAATCACGTACACTAAAAAAGTGAGATAATATAGGTTTTAAAAAAATTATAATGAAGTAGTTTAATCCTACTTGATTAGTTGCGCTACTTTACAATTTCTTGAAAGTTAGCTGTTTCTATTGAGGTCTTCGAAAATGATTATTACAATTCTAACTACAATTTGGATAAATTTTATTATAAATGTTATTATCGCATTATGTAATTTTGTGACCACGGGTTATTCTCTTGTGAAAACATATGCCCATATATTTAAAATGTTTTCAAATAAGCTTACCAGGATATTCTTAGTCTAATACCCTTCCGTTGCGGATTATCATATAAACGTACAAGCGAATTGACCATTTGTATTAATGATAACTTACTTTTGAAAAGCGGGTATAATGTAACGATCATTCGACGATAGAAGCGAGTCAATTTAATTAAATAGTTACATGTATGCATGTGTATAAACATTTATATTCTGCAATAACGATTCAATTCCTAATTATTCGCATTCGGAATTAGACTCATCTCAAATTAGTTAAGTGTACGAGACGAATTTAGTAAAATTTACAACATCTAACAATGCCTATTGTTTATAAGGTTGAAGTCCTTTTCTAAATTATCACACTCTAAATTAGTATTTGGCATGATTTGTTTCATATTATCTTAATGGTGCAATGGCAACAACACATGCTTAAGAAAATGTGATCCTAAAAGCCATCAAAGTAAATTTACTGCAGCAGTAACCTCAAAACGGTTCGTCCATCCCAGAAAATCAATCTAGAAGTCCGACCACTTGATATGTGAAGCCAAACACTTCTCGTTTGTCTAAAGGATTAAGTATTCGTAGTACAGATCAATCGCAACACCAAAATTTACCGAGCGGAACTGATGTAAGACTAGTCGGTTCTTCCTGATCGTTTGCGGACGTTTCCGAGAGCTTCAGAAAATCGACGAGGAACATCTTAGATTCAGTTTTTGAATCACTCTATCTGGTTTCAATATAGACATTTTGATGAAATAATCACAAATAAAAATACATTTAAAATGATGTAATAACTTTTAAATTTTAGGGTGGGGAAAATAACCTTTTCAGAAAAAGTTTGAATCGTAGTATATAGCATTAAAATATTTTATTTGAACCTTGCATATTTTATTTTAACCTAGCAAGAGCTAAATAATAATAATAAATTATTAACTAGAATATGTTCTATGATTTAATAAATCATTAAAACCCTAAAATTTATTCACATGTTCGCTGTAGTGATTAAATTATATTGATATAAACATAACTCAAATAGAAGTACTGTAGTGAAAACATTATGATTCCCTATTCAGCATTAATAAAATTTCTTAGGTATATGAAAAAATTTATCGCATTTAATGTTACAATAATTGAAATAATTAGATTGTAATTCGAAGATAATGAATGATTTAAAATAAAAATGGACCTTATGTAAATATAAATTACGGGACCGATTCTGCCACATAACATTTCAATGTTATGGCAAGGCTACGTTATGTAGAACTTTCCATTCAAAATCGTTCTAAATATTGTCAAAAGCCATGCGGTTGCTATGCAGTTAGGCATTTTTCTCAGGTCGTCAGATAGAAACTTTAACCAAGAAACCAATTTCAAAAAAATATGTTAGATAACAGGGCCTTTCTGACACAGCTTCATAACATACGAGTGACGTTGCAGTTTATGTGTAAAATGCCTGAATGCACAGCAAATACATGACATTGACAGTATTTAGTATAATTCAGTAGCATAATGTATGCAAGTTGAAGTGTAACATGGTCTTGCCACAACATTGTTCTGTTAATCGGCAAAATCTATTAGGGACCTAAGCTGAATTAATAAGAACTGAATTATTTTACTAAAGCAGCTGCAAATGATGTAAATATAAAATATCACATAAATACTAAAATAATAAAAGCGACGAAAACCAGAGCTATTACATTTACCAACACAGTTGTCCCCTACCCAATCTAGTTATTAATCTATAATTAATTTTTCTACGTTCCCTGATCATAAATTATTTACTGAATCACTTCACATGAAAAATTACAAAAAAGCAGTCTTTTAATCAAATATTCATTATGATTAATTAAATACAAGATATCTATTCTGATACAACGGAAAAAAACGCGTCATCCTCTGCAATAAAGTTCGAAAATGTACAGTTCTACATGGGAAAACATTGAGGGCTTTCTACAGGAAAATTTATTTCAAAAGCTCAGAAAACGGTTTGATTAATAATATAGGTCTCGTATTTTCTGCGTAGGGGCTTTTAAGAAAATCAGCTAATCCAGATAAGATATGGTACGAGGAAAGGGCACCCAGGCAACCGGCCTTTACGTTAGTTATAGATTACTAGCAATTCGTCACCTCTTCGTGGGGAACTAGAGAGTGTTTTCAAAGGAATTATCATTGAATCGAGCAGCTAATGGAAATTACTTCGAGAAAAATGTGTTTCAGAAAGGAATTTCATTAATCAAAACCTTGGTAGCTCAAGTTACTATATACCATTATAAGCCGATCGCAACCTTAATTTCTTATTAATATTATAAATACATAGCAGAAGTTTACAAATTGCACATTATCGATTACACATAGTATTTTACAATAACTGAGTCAAGGATAAAATTAAGATAAATATTTAACCATTGTAACACACTTGCTGTCTTCTAACGATCTATAAATATCTGCTTATATTCGATGACTAAACTTATACGAAATTTCCATTCATAACACAGGAGCTAAATCAAATTCATGACGTTTAGTTAAAAAACATAAAACAATAATTTCTTTTTAATGCACTATATACTGGTAAGTGCCAAAACTGCTGTGGATGCTGTGAAGTATCTTACGTATGTTTGTAAATTGAAAATTTCGGGTGATAAATTGTGAAATTATAAAAAAAACGTACTTGCGGTTATTAGAATGTAATTTATTCATGGTCAATTAATGTCATAATACCATGAAAAACTTAATAATTTACAAGCGTAAAAAACGACGTTAAAGATATAATTCTTTAAGGGGGGCGATACATGTAATCGCCTTAATTTTACCCTTTTTTGAGGACTTTTTAAACTGGGAAGGAATGATTGAATCTTTTTGAACTTTTTTAGGGTTATTTATTATATATTAAAATACACGAAAAAAATTTTTTTTTTATTTTTTTTTTAAATGGCTGCCGTAAAAATAAATCTGCCAAGACCCTCTCGGAAACGCCATCAATTTGCGGGCGTTCTCACTTTTCGTACGGTGATCTGAATTTAAAAAAATTAGTTTGTACGTGTTCATAAAACATATATCTTCTAGTTAAACCAAAAAAAATTAAAAAAGTCACCAAAATCGTAAATTGGCACACCTTAGAAAAAAAAAGTTCGATTTTTCACCTTTTTTTCAATGGTTTTTTTGGTAAAAGGGTTAATTTTTGAAAATTTTTTTGGAATGTTTGAGGTTTAACTAGAAGCTATTACTGTAAAGTAGATGTGTGCAAAATTTCATCGGAATCGGTGAGAACTTTTTGAGTTATCCCGCCCGCAAATTTCAAAATGTCGTTTGAGAAAAACGCGTTTAAAGTTTTTACACATAGAACAGATAAGAGTTGAGGCGTGGCACTTAAATGAGTTTTTATTGTATAAATAATGATAATTTTGTTTTGAATATTTACAGGCATATTTTTGAGATGTTATTGTAACGATTTACGAAAGAAAAAAAAATCGATTTTTTTTTCTTGTTACATGTATCGCCCTCCTTAAAAAAAACTGAAATTAAATATCGTGTCAAAGCAAGCTAATGCAAAACTAGTGAGGTGCATGGTATCGTGCCTTAAAGCAAATTGCTGGAACTTCCCGTACCGTAATTAAAAATCTTGATACGGAATGCAACAAAATTTACACAAAGTGTGTACACATTATTAAAATCTCTATAAAATATCTGATAATTTGATGTACATATGTCCAATAAACATTTTTTACCGTCAAATTACATTTTTTTAAGTTATTTTATTGAGAGTCCATAACCGCTGGACCTGCCTTCCCAATTTAATCAGTTTTTTATCTTGTCAATACCACTAAAATGTTTTTTTTGAATTATTAAACCGTTTTCAGCGCTTTTGTCCCGTATCTTCGGAAAGGCTAGACCTGCTTTCGCCAAAAACTAATCAGCACGTCTCCTTATGAATACAAATCGAATGTTTTTTGAATTATTCAAATCGGTTGATCGGTGTTCCCGAAATCGTCGACAAAAATTTGTATCCGCACACACACACATACGCACACACATACATCCATTTTTTCTAATGTATGCTCAAATATTCAGAAACCATTGAAACGTAAAGATATATAAAAATTTTCATTTTCGATTTTTTTGCGATTACTATAACTCACCCTACGAGAAGTTAAAAATTGCATGAACATTTTATACACATGGTTTCCACAAATTTAACAATACTTTGTATAATGAAAGACAAAATTCATAAAATAATAATAACTACATTAACTTCTATCTACTAAACATTGTTCCAACAAACAAAACACAACAAAATTGAGTTTTTTTTAATTCTCCAAAACATTCGGAATACGATTTACCAGTTTTAAAATTAAACGACACTAGTTGTCATCGGCAATAAGGATCAACCTTCTCTAGACAGTTCCAATCTCATTTTCATTTCATCTTTTAAGATTTTGAAGAAAAGTGAGCTTGAAAAGGGACTGTTTTCGGATACTTACAATGATATCTGACAGACAAACGAGAAGATTAAATCTTAAATACAGACATGTTGAAGCTTTCTTTTAGATGTCCACAATGTAACTTAAAATGACCTTTTCCTTTCGATCAAATATGGCATAAATAACTCCTACACTACTATTAGAATACATATATCTATAACACTTCGTGCAGAATATTCAATTTCATCTAAAGTTCAGCTTTTTCTAAAACATCGTATGTGCCCTACACATGATAAAACTCGGTGATGTCGATGTGATATAAAATGTATGATTAATTATAATTTAATGATTATAAATTAATAACGTACAAATTATTGTGCAAATAAAGTACATATAATGTCACTGAAGTACATATAATAACCTCTTCATTAATAATGAATACTTCATAATTCCTATCACGACTTGATCGTATCTAGTGTCTACAATCTGTGATGTTTAGTATCATAAAATTACTATTAAATTACGCTCTTCGGTATCTACATGGAAAATAGAAATATAAAAAATAATATATCGCGATATGAATAAATAAAGCATCAATCATATAAACAATTATGTAATATTAATATAGCGAATAAATATATTTAAATATGCATAGAAAAATGATTGGCAAACAATAGCTATCTTAACTTTGGATTATTTGCCAGGCATACTTATCTAAATGATTTTTATTGTATGAGTTCTTTGCAAATATATATTAATTAAATTCTATATGTAAAATTCAAATTTATTTCATAAAAAATACAAGTTACTATAATAACCAAAAGTTAGAAAACAGTATTATTTCTAATTTCCAATATCTGAACAACTCCGTCATCAATCCGATTATAAGTTACGTGCCTCAACAACACCCATTCTTCGTTCAATTTATTTAAAAATTCTTATTATTAATTTATTTAACCAAAAGTGACATTATAGCAGAAAACTATACCATATTGCAGTTTTGAGATACAGTTTTATATAAATCCATCATATTCATTTTAGGAAAAAAACTTTAAGACGGACAAGTTAAACAGATGGATGGATAGACACAATATGGTACCGTTCAAATAGAATGATACCATATAAAAATATTTATTCTGTAAATGTGTAATCCAAATTTTGAGTTCACTTCATTATGATCTTATCAATTATATACATAATTTGTTTTAAATAAACTATAAACAAAATAAAAACGTTTTCAAATAAAAAAGTAAAATTTGTCGATAAAAAACCAATAAATTTCTAAATTAGAATTTCGTTTATGAATCATGTGTATAAAAAGTATCTTGTATGAATGAAATAAATATACTTAATGTTATCATTCATTAGAAATCCAATTTATAGTTAAATATTATGTGCAATGTATGATTCAAACTATCTATTAAACTCAAACATTATTCGGACGTATTTTCGTTTTATTATATTGGCAATGAAGGAGACAATCTTCATGGCATTGAGCTTTTACACGGAATGATTACAGGAAGAGGGAATAGCGGAGTGTTTTGATGGAACTAATTGTACACTTCAAAAAGTAAAGTGCGCAAAACAGCATGTAAATAACCAATAAATATATCTTCTTTCATTATAACTTAGTGACAAATCAGTGATTATAATAAGAACTGCAACAAATACATAAACCATACAAAACAAATCAGTGTTTAATACAGTCCACAGCTACAAGGGTTAAATTATAACCCAACAACCAGAGTTCTTTGAAGGATAGTTTTTAAATAATAAATTCCATAACTGCGTAACATAAATACAAATATTTAAATTTAAAACACAAGACAGTTTTTGGTATAGCAAGCCATTAAAAAGTTAAAATTTAAGAAACATATCGTGCCAAAAATTGTTCTAAATATCTAAATTATGGCAGAATTTATCTAATAAATATTAGAATTATGATTTCGGAAGTGAAAGGTGATATCAAACATTTTAAAACTGCAGCTTTTGGTATTAGCTATTCTATTACTACGTATAGTCAAAGTAAAGACTGAGAAATTATATCGAGCTAAAAAATGAATTCTGAATAATGATCAAGAATAAGATAACATTTTATTATAAAAAATTATTTTTATACTAACAATAAGATAAAAATTATGGGCCTAAAGGTTATTGTGAAGCTATGTTACGGGTCTATCTTCGTATGAGTTCGTAGAAATTAACTGTGTAAAAGCTATATATTTACTGTGCGATTAGGCGTTTCACACATACAACCTAACCTATAAAAAGTAATTTTTTTTTTCATTTTTATTGATAAACACATATGTGACGTCCATTAATAACGTCTATTATTACTTAATTAGTAAAGATAGCATTATAGTTTTAATGTAATTTAAATTTCCCAAAAATAATTACTACCGGATTGTACAAAAATATTACTATAAAATTTAGAGAACATTATTATTATCCCAAGATACTACTCTACTCCCTTAAAGAAAATTCCACATGGAAGGATCGATCTTATTATTATTTACCAGGCGTAAACCATTTGAGTAACTCAACAAGTCGAGAAGTCGAAAGAAAAACGTTCCTAACATAAGAGAAATTGAATGTGACATCATTCCGAAGACGGAAGGACAATGTCCTATAAGACGGGACGCTTCGAGACCGTTTGGCTGCACAAGTGTAAAAATACTGAGGCAAAGCAAAGCAGTCGATGATTCTATATCTTATTTTAGTTTCTCTGACTATTTCCTTGACAGTTCGGAAATACTTTGCCAGACGTTTATTGCGGCCGGAGGGCAAAAAAGGTGTCATCTGAATAGCATCCGAGAGCGCTCGCAACTGGAGGAGTTGAGATACACATAAGCGGAAGAATGATTTATAGAAACGTTTTTAAATTTCATTCGATTTATCGGCGTACTTATGTTTGTATAAGATATATCTAAATATAAATTGGAATTTTTCGACAGTGGAATATTTCTTTCGTTGTTTTTTTTATCATTATCTCTTTTATTTCAACTATCCAGTAAAGGACATTCAATAAACTAGTCGGCCGAAAAGGGACATTGTATACTATAAGGGCTTGTTGGAAAAAAAACTCAGTAGTTGTTTTTCCATTCGATATAAAATTCACAATATTTTATTGATAATTATATAACTTTAACTATTTACTTATTAAATAATTTTTTATAAATAATGATTAAGTTATTTCCATTTTTTATCAGGAGAGTTGATGGCTTAAATCCAGTGGCGCTTTTCTTTTCAATCTTCTTGGATAGTTCTCTGTTATCAAGGAGTTTGCTAATGAATTTGGGTGACTGATTAGCTTGTTTCTATATTTATGTGCTGTTTTTGTTATTACTTCATTTATGGTAGGTGTATTCGTGTCGACATGAATCAACCAGTTGGGAACATATTTTGGAGCTCCTAAGGCAATTTTCAAATATTTGTTTTGAATTTTCTACCCCACAATTGTATACCATAGCACCAAATTAGTTTGAATTAAGATTTATATAAAAGTAGCTTATTATATGAGCTTAGTTTGGATTTAGTCCATAGTATATGATACCTAAATATAATTTTGAGATATGCTTTATTTAATTGTTTTATAGGATGTATTGTTATTTTTAAGTTAGATTCAACAGTTTTTTATAAAAACTCTATAAAAGCTTACATGTAGATGGGCTAAAAGGAACGAACTAAGCCTTTACATTGGCAAGGGTGTAAATAATGAGAAATACTGAATAGAAAAGTAGATTAAGTTAGTAACAGCAATTTCACAATTAACTATCAAACTGTGTCCTCAGTAAAATTTATGGTTAACTCCTAATTGTAAAAATATATTTTTCAATATCAAGCGGGGCAAGAAGGGACAGCTATAAAGCAAACAGATCCAATGTCATATTTTAAATTTACAAAATAATAGCTACATTATTCAACTAATACAAAATAAAAAATTCTTGGGTACATTTTTACAGAGATAACGCTTTATATAACCTTGATCCAGTATTTCGTCAAAAATTCATGAGTAGAGTTGGGATAGCTATTAATTCAATTTAGCTCTTGTAAAACTAATTTTACATCTTTATTTACTATTTATTTTTATAATTACATCTTGGTCAGGGTATAGTTTTATATGGACTTTTTAACCGCGAAAATTTAAGTCCCGCTCTACCCTATATAAAAAAGTTATTATTTCTAAATAAAAGTTTCTAAATAGTTCTTCTTCAAAAATTTAAAATAGTAAGATATAGATTTTAAGCTGCTGGATAGGGATGAAAAATGATTGTTGAGATTTATCTTTAGAGCAACGTGTCATAACGTTAATATGGGTACGTTTCAAATTATCGGTTATACCATTGATATAATAATTTATATATATATATATATAATATATATATATATATATACATATATATATATATGATATATATATAATTGATTTATATATGTTACATGTTCCTTTTTCTATTATTCAATCACTTGTCTATAATGACAGGGTGTATATCTCTGCATGCATGGTTCTTTGCTGCCATATAATTATACAGGAGAAACAATTGTAGGTAGTAACCATTATTATTTAATGTATGTAATTCGTGTTATTATATCGGTCATGGTGATGCGTTGTATATATTAGGTGTAAGGTAGCTTCTCTGTTCATAACTGAGGAATTGCAGTTTTAATCGCGCAAACAATGTCAACGATTAACTTTATAGGCCGATGAATGATAATGCTTCTCTAAATGATAATTGATATATAATAAATAATTGCACTTAATCGAAAGACGTATTTTATTATTACATAATTAGAAAAATTCAATTGGTAATGGAAGTCGTATTTACTACATTGATGGGGTTATTAGTTTTCTTTTTATTGTATCGTTGTTATTTTAATATTATTAGATTATTAAACCATTATAGACATTAAAAAATAGTTATATATACGCAAAAAGTTATGAAAAAAAGATGTTTGATGCCAATGTGCAATTGTCATGTAGATGATAACTAAAGGCATTAATTATACATAATATTGTTGCCTAAAAATAAACCTACAATTAAAAAAAGAGAAACCACAGACAGACTGTTGTATTTGTCCCAAAACTCAATGTCAAGCTCAATAGTGATATAAGTATTGATTGTTAACAATCATTAGAGAATTAGTCAAAAATTAGAAAAATAAATCTAAAATCTTTGAAATTTATGAATTTGAACTACAATCTAGAGCTTTGGTCAAACTGCAACTATTTTCGTTTATTCTAGGTAATTTCAATAATTTCCGCTCATTCAAACTTTGGAATAGTAACCCTAAATAACAGTTCTAGTCAAAAATAATGTCACATTTTCCTTAAGTTTTCTATAGTTAAGACTATTTGTTAAACTTTGAATTTAAAATTTTGAAAAATTTGTAGTTTTTGAAAGACCCTCCTTAAAAAAAATTAAATGTAGCAAGTTTCAGTAAAAAAATTATATACTACTTGATAGTTTTACAATACAAATAATTAGTAAGAAAACTAGCAAACCCGACGAACTCCGTTTCGCCACCAGATGGTTCGTGAGAAAGATGAAGAAATTTTTGTTTTTATATTTGAAACGGAATAATTTGATTTTATTGCACAACAGTAATGAATTTATTTTGATTACAAAAATGAAGTTTCTTTAGTTGAACTTCTCTAAGTAAAAAAGAAAGAAACTTTGGTAAACCACATTTTTTGTTTTTGGTCTAACGTTACACAAACAAAGCGGATGGTTTTCCAACTCGTGAACAGGCACCGTATAACATGTGAAAAAACAATGATTTTCTTAATAATTTATTTGAAATTTATCCGAAAACACTAAGCGATTGGCCTTGCGACTTGTTAGTTGTCATTGCGAACGATGCCGAACTGGAAATTGCAATCGTTTGAAGTCAAACGGAAGACCAGTCGGAATTATTGGTATGTCACCAAATCGCCAGCAATTTTTGATTGAATGGTGAAATTCAGTGCGTGTGCATCATTATTCTTTGCGGCAAGAATTGCTCGTTGACTTAATCAAGCATAATTCTGATAATTCTCACTAATGTCATTACTCACACTTAATTTTTACGTGTGTGAAGTTCCTGCAATTTGCATTAAGGCACGATGCCATGCACTAATTTTCTTAGCTATAAAACCTTGCGGAGTCCGAGACCTTTTCAACGAATGCAAAATTGTCGAAATCGGTTCGTGCGTTCTGGAGTTATATCGTCAGGAAGGAAAACCCGACTTATTTTTATATATATGTATATAACCCAATATTTTATAGAGAATTTCACTTGCTATATAACAATACATAGGTATTTGTTCTTATAACAAAAAAAACACAAAGAGATACGGATGTATATAGAATGATGCTTCAAATTTTAATATAATTTAAATAAAGTATATTGTTATAATATAAAGTAAAAATTGTATTAAAATAATTAAATAACTAAATTTATACAAAGATAATATAAATTCGTTATTACTTTTATAATCGGTATAGGAACAAAAATAATAAAAGCAGATGAAATATAACAGAAATTCCATTCAAAGGAATATGTAAATTTACTTATCAACTAATTTAAAAAAGGGTAAAAATCAAGAAAGGTAGAGAAATAAAGGCACAAGTAAATTTATATTTGAACACTATTTGAGATTTAAAACAAATAATCTATCATTTTGTGCACAATGTTTATAAAGTGTTCGAGAGCCTAGTGCTTCTGAAATACATTTCTAAATTTTCCACAAATAAGAGCGATGTTATCTTGGTGCACAGATTACTTCTGAATGAAAAGAATTCCCTCGAACGACGCGTGGGTGCTGCGTCAGTCGTCAAGCCGATGAAAAATGATGATATAACTGAACGGATGAGTGACAAACGTCGCTCCTGAGATCATTCGTAATTAGAAAAGAAGTGTATCCGGCAACCCTCGACGTTGACCAACGCACAAATTCGGTAATGGAAGAGAAATGTCGGTGAAATAGATTGGAAATTTAAATTTATTTCAGTTCTAAAATAATACAATACTCTGGACAACGATAGTTTTGAAAAATGGTGGAAATTTCCTTTACCACTACCTGCTTTGTATGTATAAGTT
>NW_020539300.1:0-19179 GCF_003426905.1 Ctenocephalides felis
TCACACTCAAAAATTAAGCAAGCTAAAACAAACACTCTCAAGAATCAACCATGATATGGAGCCATTCCAGAAAAAAAATGTCGTATGATTCGGGCTTTTTTCATAGGTCTATGATCCGTTCAAAAAATAGCGTACGTTCTAATATCAAAATCTCGCTTGCTGGAAACAAATGGAGATCGATAGCCCGTCATTTTATCTACTTGTTATCCAGCATGCCAGCCAGCCGATCAAAAAAGCAACAAAACAAGCGTCGTATGAACAGGCCTATATTCATTTACAAATAGAAGTCCATTAAAAATCAATTTACCGCGCAAAGGCTGTGGTGTAGAGTGCCGCTAGTTTAGCTTCCCAATCACCATCTGGTGCTGCATTAGTCGCTAAAATGGTCAACAGCCAATACCTCCTGTCTAAAGGTGGATATCTCGCTTCAGAACCTGATAGAGTTTTAGTAGGTCGAATGGTCCCTGCTGCAGGTGTCACAACTCCTCCACAATTAAGCGTGCATGGTATGTTCTGTCGCAGTAAATTTCATATTAAATTTATCCCTTGTATGTTTAACCTGTAGAATCTTCCTTACCTGAATGGTTGCATTATTTGTTCCAGGAGGTTCCAAATATAATGTGGCTAGCAGCGTGGTGGTACTGACAATTGTTTTTGTGCCTGCTGGTGTTGCGATTGATGTAGCGGCTTCTGGACGCACTTGACCGGAGGCTGATGCCAAAATCGCAGCTCTTTCTGGAGCAGCAGGACCATCTCCTGATCCTGTCCAGAAGAAATCTTCCACCCGTCTATGGTTAAGCGCGCTGACTGATTCACCATCTTTGGGGAAATAGAGGTAGATCAATAGAATTATATTATATGAGCTGAAGTTTAATCAGACAATCGATGAAAATAGTTGAATCCAAGTTATCTTATTAATCTAGTTTCGATCAATTTCCTTTTTGAAATGAAACTTCCCATCAGAACTGTACTCGTTCTACCTCATTGATCTCATTATAGAATAGAATTGGACATGCGATATACAATATCGATCTTAATAACAAAGACACATTTTCCACATTGTTGAAATGAATTATAGATAATGTGATATGTTATCGTTGAAGCCGTGAAATGGAAAAAGCTCCTTCTGGTTACATCTGCCATATAGATGATTTATTGATTTACGTAATTATTTGTTGCTGAATTTATATATGGTATCTGATATAGAACCAGATTCTAGATGATTTTGGGGAAGTTAATTTATAATTGAATTATAACATTTGTGAGATTGAAAAGCGAATAATATTTTGCTATTTCTATCTGTTTATCCGCAATAATGTTTCCTAATATAAAAATGATATGGTTGGGAATTTTTAAATTGTGCAAAACATGTATTAAATAAAACTACAAATATATTATCAGGAAAATAGTTTTATGTTCAGAGTAAAATTTGTTGAGAAACCTGATTGGAAACTTAAACGTTATTTGATATATACATATATTTAGTAGCAAATTATATGAATTATAAAATTGCGATACTAAAATAATGTATTTAGCAAATAATTGCAGCTAATAGTCTTTAACATAGCGTAATGCTCTATAATTATATCGTGACATTCTCCCATTTACAACCTTTACTTTTCAATCTCATAAAACGTTTATTAAACATGAGAATAAATGTCTTATCAATATATTTTTTTAAAAAATTCTATATTTTAGCATCAACAAAAACAATTTCAATTGTCATCATTATATTTTACCATCAACAAAAATAATTTCAATTGTCCTCATTATGGACGAAAAACAACATACACGGATTGTTATTGCGATTTCAGTTGAACAGAAAACATTTTAAAATCAAAGTTGAATATTGAAACAATTATTGACCAAAATTGTTTTATATTATATTTATAAAATATTTGGACTTCGATAGTCGCAATTGTATAAAAAAATTAGAAGAAATGGTATGTCATCGTCCTTTGTTACGAACTGGTAAAAAGCATTTTAAATATGTGGTTTGTACTATTAGAAATTAACAAAAAATAGCATTAACGTAAAATAAAATATAGATCACTTTTACGAAAAATATTAGTATTAAATATTTGATAAAACGGACAATCAAATAAAGAGTTTTATCATAATATTTACTTCCACCACACTTCTATTGCAAATTTGTTTTTTTCTGAAATGAACCTTTCACTACGAAAAAAGACAAAATATATTAACAAACTAGCTGACCCGGCAAACGTTGTTTTGCTAAATAAGGTATATTCTAGACAATTTCTAGAGAATCAAAAATATTAATACTTTAAGTGTATAAGGATGTGTTGTTTGAATGCTATATACATGTACAATGAAGTATTATAAAACAATAAACCCCATTGGTTCCGGATAATCCGAAGTCCGGATAATCCGAAGTCCGGATAATCCGAAGTCCGGATAATCCGAAGTCCGGATAATCCGAAGTCCGGATAATCCGAAGTCCGGATAATCCGAAGTCCGGATAATCCGAAGTCCGGATAATCCGAAGTCCGGATAATCCGAAGTCCGAATAGTCCGAAAGTCCGGATAGTCCGAAAGTCCGGATAATCCGAAAGTCCGGATAATCCGAAGTCCTGATAATCCGAAGTCCGGATAATCCGAAGTCCGGATAATCCGAAGTCCGGATAATCCGAATTCCGGATAATCCGAATTTCGGATAATCTGAATTCCGGATAATCCGAATTCCGGATAATCCGAATTCCGGATAATCCGAATTCCGGATAATCCGAATTCCGCATAATCCGAATTCCGGATAATCTGAATTCCGGATAATCCGAATTCCGGATAATCCGAATTCCGGATAATCCGAATTCCGGATAATCCGAATTCCGGATAATCCGAATTCCGGATAATCCGAATTCCGGATAATCCGAATTCCGGATAATCCGAATTCCGGATAATCCGAATTCCGGATAATCCGAATTCCGGATAATCCGAATTCCGGATAATCCGAATTCCGGATAATCCGAATTCCGGATAATCCGAATTCCGGATAATCGAATTCCGGATAATCGGAATTCCGGATAATCGAATTCCGGATAATCGGAATTCCGGATAATCGGAATTCCGGATAATCGAATTCCGGATAATCGGAATTCCGGATAATCGGAATTCCGGATAATCGGAATTCCGGATAATCGGAATTCCGGATAATCGGAATTCCGGATAATCGGAATTCCGGATAATCGGAATTCCGGATAATCGGAATTCCGGATAATCGGAATTCCGGATAATCGGAATTCCGGATAATCGGAATTCCGGATAATCCGAATTCCGGATAATCCGAATTCCGGATAATCCGAATTCCGGATAATCCGAATTCCGGATAATCGGAATTCCGGATAATCGGAATTCCGGATAATCGGAATTCCGGATAATCGGAATTCCGGATAATCGGAATTCCGGATAATCGAATTCCGGATAATCCGAATTCCGGATAATCCGAATTCCGGATAATCCGAATTCCGGATAATCCGAATTCCGGATAATCCGAATTCCGGATAATCCGAATTCCGGATAATCCGAATTCCGGATAATCCGAATTCCGGATAATCCGAATTCCGGATAATCCGAATTCCGGATAATCGGAATTCCGGATAATCGGAATTCCGGATAATCGGAATTCCGGATAATCGGAATTCCGGATAATCGGAATTCCGGATAATCGGAATTCCGGATAATCCGAATTCCGGATAATCCGAATTCCGGATAATCCGAATTCCGGATAATCCGAATTCCGGATAATCCGAATTCCGGATAATCCGAATTCCGGATAATCCGAATTCCGGATAATCGGAATTCCGGATAATCCGAATTCCGGATAATCCGAATTCCGGATAATCGGAATTCCGGATAATCTGAATTCCGGATAATCGGAATTTCGGATAATCCGAATTCCGGATAATCCGAATTCCGGATAATCCGAATTCCGGATAATCCGAATTCCGGATAATCCGAATTCCGGATAATCGGAATTCCGGATAATCCGAATTCCGGATAATCCGAATTCCGGATAATCCGAATTCCGGATAATCCGAATTCCGGATAATCTGAATTCCGGATAATCGAATTCCGGATAATCGGAATTCCGGATAATCGGAATTCCGGATAATCGGAATTCCGGATAATCCGAATTCCGGATAATCCGAATTCCGGATAATCCGAATTCCGGATAATCCGAATTCCGGATAATCCGAATTCCGGATAATCCGAATTCCGGATAATCGGAATTCCGGATAATCGGAATTCCGGATAATCGGATTTCCGGATAATCGGAATTCCGGATAATCCGAATTCCGGATAATCGGAATTCCGGATAATCCGAATTCCGGATAATCGGAATTCCGGATTATCGGAATTCCGGATAATCCGAATTCCGGATAATCCGAATTCCGGATAATCCGAATTCCGGATAATCCGAATTCCGGATAATCCGAATTCCGGATAATCCGAATTCCGGATAATCCGAATTCCGGATAATCCGAATTCCGGATAATCGGAATTCCGGATAATCGGAATTCCGGATAATCCGAATTCCGGATAATCCGAATTCCGGATAATCCGAATTCCGGATAATCCGAATTCCGGATAATCCGAATTCCGGATAATCGGAATTCCGGATAATCCGAATTCCGGATAATCCGAATTCCGGATAATCGGAATTCGGATAATCCGAATTCCGGATAATCCGAATTCCGGATAATCGGAATTCCGGATAATCGGAATTCCGGATAATCCGAATTCCGGATAATCCGAATTCCGGATAATCGGAATTCCGGATAATCCGAATTCCGGATAATCCGAATTCCGGATAATCCGAATTCCGGATAATCCGAATTCCGGATAATCCGAATTCCGGATAATCGGAATTCCGGATAATCCGAATTCCGGATAATCGAAAGTCCGGATAATCCGAATTCCGGATAATTTTTTTTTATTGTTTGAACAGCATCAGAACTCCTATATGTTCTATAACCGAATAAAGTGTGTGTTAAAATCCGGAGTGTTGTATTGTTCATATTTAACATTTAACATAATATATATATATATATATATATATATATATATATATATATATATATATATACCCGGCAAACTTGAAACGGGCAGGTGGCAAAAAGATTTAAAGCCTTATTATAGTTTTAAAGGTATTTTACAAAATAATTACATTTTTAACTAATGCTTAAAAACTACCAAGGGAAGAAAATACTTTTATTATGGATTCTCAAAGATTACCGTTTATCTCCCCCATTTCAAAGATTACCGTTTTCAAATCAAGCTTGTAGCTGGCTATAAATCTTTTTTCCTGTACTTTCAAATATTGTTGTTAAACAATGCTTAACTTTACTGATTTTTGACAAATCGGTGGTTGGCCTTTTAACCCCGGACCATCATATATTACTATCTATTCTGCGATAAATTCTGGAAAATTATAACTGGAAAAATGTTAATCGACAAAAGGTCCATTTGATCGATACCAAGTTTAGGTTCTGAATTTAAATAACATAAATAAAAAATAATATAACAACCTAGAAAATGTTTTATAAATACCAATGAGCATATAATTATACAAATAAGATCTGTCAGAGCACCGTGTTTGAGAAAAATATGCCAAAAATGCATTTTCATATTAACATATCGAAAAAGTTTATATTTTGAGTCTCTAGTAACACTTGGGGCCCGTTTACTAACGTTTTTGTATATAAATAAAACTACAAACAAAACTACTTACTACAAATTTATCACAAATAAATAATATTCGCGTAAAACATCCTATTAAACGTAATTGAACATCATCTGTCAAAAGCGTTTGACATTTCACGAAATTGCCACCGTCCATTGTTTTATTTAAATTACGCTTCTACAAAAATTTTCAAATTATAAATGTAAAGTTTCTACGCGGATTTGAAATAATTTCTCACCTTTTGGACATTCTCTGGATTGGCACGAATTTTTCAAGACTAAGACTCGCCAAATCGATTCAGCCGTTTTCGAGTTTTATTCGGACATTTGAAAGAGAGCTCAATTTTTATATATAAGATATAACTACAGAACTAAAGAATTTCATACGATATACAATAATAAATTAAAAATCGCATCAAATAAAATAAGAATGGAAGATTTTGATCAATTCATATATTTTCAAAATCTCTGACAATGGTTAGAATATTTTATATTCTTTAAGCCATTTTTTATTCTTATAATTTTACTTGGTGTCCTTTTAGAACAGGTGTAAAATGTTTTGTATAAAAAATGTAATCTCCAGGAATATATTGACTCAATTATTGTTTCTATTTGGTCATAGGGCTTTCCCGAGGCTAATTAGAAGTTACATGTTCGATACCCACTTCGGACAGCTTGATGTCAAGCTGTAGTGACATCGATTTTACTTGAAAATATAGATAGCAAAATGTTTCTACGTGAAAATAGCCTTTGAAAGCATTGCTGCATCCAATTTACCAATCGTTTAGGTTGTCATGTATAAAGCCACTCTGATTGTTATTATGTAATATTTAGGTTATATGTATAAAAATATGTATATTATTGATTGATGTAGCGGCTTCTGGACGCACTTGACCGGAGGCTGATGCCAAAATCGCAGCTCTTTCTGGAGCAGCAGGACCATCTCCTGATCCTGTCCAGAAGAAATCTTCCACCCGTCTATGGTTAAGCGCGCTGACTGATTCACCATCTTTGGGGAAATAGAGGTAGATCAATAGAATTATATTATATGAGCTGAAGTTTAATCAGACAATCGATGAAAATAGTTGAATCCAAGTTATCTTATTAAATCTAGTTTCGATCAATTTCCTTTTTTGAAATGAAACTTCCCATCAGAACTGTACTCGTTCTACCTCATTGATCTCATTATAGAATAGAATTGGACATGCGATATACAATATCGATCTTAATAACAAAGACACATTTTCCACATTGTTGAAATGAATTATAGATAATGTGATATGTTATCGTTGAAGCCGTGAAATGGAAAAAGCTCCTTCTGGTTACATCTGCCATATAGATGATTTATTGATTTACGTAATTATTTGTTGCTGAATTTATATATGGTATCTGATATAGAACCAGATTCTAGATGATTTTGGGGAAGTTAATTTATAATTGAATTATAACATTTGTGAGATTGAAAAGCGAATAATATTTTGCTATTTCTATCTGTTTATCCGCAATAATGTTTCCTAATATAAAAATGATATGGTTGGGAATTTTTAAATTGTGCAAAACATGTATTAAATAAAACTACAAATATATTATCAGGAAAATAGTTTTATGTTCAGAGTAAAATTTGTTGAGAAACCTGATTGGAAACTTAAACGTTATTAGATATATACATATATTTAGTAGCAAATTATATGAATTATAAAATTGCGATACTAAAGTAATGTATTTAGCAAATAATTGCAGCTAATAGTCTTTAACATAGCGTAATGCTCTATAATTATATCGTGACATTCTCCCATTTACAACCTTTACTTTTCAATCTCATAAAACGTTTATTAAACATGAGAATAAATGTCTTATCAATATATTTTTTAAAAAATTCTATATTTTAGCATCAACAAAAACAATTTCAATTGTCATCATTATATTTTACCATCAACAAAAATAATTTCAATTGTCCTCATTATGGACGAAAAACAACATACACGGATTGTTATTGCGATTTCAGTTGAACAGAAAACATTTTAAAATCAAAGTTGAATATTGAAACAATTATTGACCAAAATTGTTTTTATATTATATTTATAAAATATTTGGACTTCGATAGTCGCAATTGTATAAAAAAATTAGAAGAAATGGTATGTCATCGTCCTTTGTTACGAACTGGTAAAAAGCATTTTAAATATGTGGTTTGTACTATTAGAAATTAACAAAAAATAGCATTAACGTAAAATAAAATATAGATCACTTTTACGAAAAATATTAGTATTAAATATTTGATAAAACGGACAATCAAATAAAGAGTTTTATCATAATATTTACTTCCACCACACTTCTATTGCAAATTTGTTTTTTTCTGAAATGAACCTTTCACTACGAAAAAAGACAAAATATATTAACAAACTAGCTGACCCGGCAAACGTTGTTTTGCTAAATAAGGTATATTCTAGACAATTTCTAGAGAATCAAAAATATTAATACTTTAAGTGTATAAGGATGTGTTGTTTGAATGCTATATACATGTACAATGAAGTATTATAAAAACAATAAACCCCATTGGTTCCGGATAATCCGAAGTCCGGATAATCCGAAGTCCGGATAATCCGAAGTCCGGATAATCCGAAGTCCGGATAATCCGAAGTCCGGATAATCCGAAGTCCGGATAATCCGAAGTCCGGATAATCCGAAGTCCGGATAATCCGAAGTCCGGATAATCCGAAGTCCGGATAATCCGAAGTCCGGATAATCCGAAGTCCGGATAATCCGAAGTCCGGATAATCCGAAGTCCGGATAATCCGAAGTCCGGATAATCCGAAGTCCTGATAATCCGAATTCCGGATAATCCGAATTCCGGATAATCCGAATTCCGGATAATCCGAATTCCGGATAATCCGAATTCGGATAATCCGAATTCCGGATAATCCGAATTTCGGATAATCCGAATTCCGGATAATCCGAATTCGGATAATCGGAATTCCGGATAATCCGAATTCCGGATAATCCGAATTCCGGATAATCCGAATTCCGGATAATCCGAATTCCGGATAATCCGAATTCCGGATAATCGAATTCCGGATAATCGGAATTCCGGATAATCGGAATTCCGGATAATCCGAATTCCGGATAATCCGAATTCCGGATAATCGGAATTCCGGATAATCCGAATTCCGGATAATCGGAATTCCGGATAATCGGAATTCCGGATAATCCGAATTCCGGATAATCGAATTCCGGATAATCCGAATTCCGGATAATCGAATTCCGGATAATCCGAATTCCGGATAATCCGAATTCCGGATAATCCGAATTCCGGATAATCGGAATTCCGGATAATCGGAATTCCGGATAATCGAATTCCGGATAATCCGAATTCCGGATAATCCGAATTCCGGATAATCGGAATTCCGGATAATCGAATTCCGGATAATCCGAATTCCGGATAATCGGAATTCCGGATAATCCGAATTCCGGATAATCGGAATTCCGGATAATCGGAATTCCGGATAATCCGAATTCCGGATAATCCGAATTCCGGATAATCGGAATTCCGGATAATCGGAATTCCGGATAATCCGAATTCCGGATAATCGGAATTCCGGATAATCGGAATTCCGGATAATCGGAATTCCGGATAATCGGAATTCCGGATAATCGGAATTCCGGATAATCGGAATTCCGGATAATCGGAATTCCGGATAATCGGAATTCCGGATAATCCGAATTCCGGATAATCCGAATTCCGGATAATCCGAATTCCGGATAATCCGAATTCCGGATAATCCGAATTCCGGATAATCCGAATTCCGGATAATCCGAATTCCGGATAATCCGAATTCCGGATAATCGGAATTCCGGATAATCCGAATTCCGGATAATCGGAATTCCGGATAATCCGAATTCCGGATAATCCGAATTCCGGATAATCGAATTCCGGATAATCGAATTCCGGATAATCCGAATTCCGGATAATCGAATTCCGGATAATCCGAATTCCGGATAATCCGAATTCCGGATAATCCGAATTCCGGATAATCGAATTCCGGATAATCGAATTCCGGATAATCCGAATTCCGGATAATCCGAATTCCGGATAATCGGAATTCCGGATAATCGGAATTCCGGATAATCGGAATTCCGGATAATCCGAATTCCGGATAATCCGAATTCCGGATAATCCGAATTCCGGATAATCCGAATTCCGGATAATCCGGAATTCCGGATAATCCGAATTCCGGATAATCCGAATTCCGGATAATCCGAATTCCGGATAATCCGAATTCCGGATAATCGGAATTCCGGATAATCCGAATTCCGGATAATCGGAATTCCGGATAATCGGAATTCCGGATAATCGGAATTCCGGATAATCCGAATTCCGGATAATCGGAATTCCGGATAATCGGAATTCCGGATAATCGGAATTCCGGATAATCCGAATTCCGGATAATCGGAATTCCGGATAATCGGAATTCCGGATAATCGAATTCCGGATAATCGAATTCCGGATAATCCGAATTCCGGATAATCCGAATTCCGGATAATCGGAATTCCGGATAATCGAATTCCGGATAATCCGAATTCCGGATAATCCGAATTCCGGATAATCCGAATTCCGGATAATCCGAATTCCGGATAATCGGAATTCCGGATAATCGGAATTCCGGATAATCCGAATTCCGGATAATCCGAATTCCGGATAATCCGAATTCCGGATAATCCGAATTCCGGATAATCCGAATTCCGGATAATCCGAATTCCGGATAATCCGAATTCCGGATAATCCGAATTCCGGATAATCCGAATTCCGGATAATCCGAATTCCGGATAATCCGAATTCCGGATAATCCGAATTCCGGATAATCGGAATTCCGGATAATCGGAATTCCGGATAATCCGAATTCCGGATAATCGAATTCCGGATAATCCGAATTCCGGATAATCGGAATTCCGGATAATCGGAATTCCGGATAATCGGAATTCCGGATAATCGGAATTCCGGATAATCGAATTCCGGATAATCGGAATTCCGGATAATCGGAATTCCGGATAATCGGAATTCCGGATAATCGGAATTCCGGATAATCGGAATTCCGGATAATCGGAATTCCGGATAATCGAATTCCGGATAATCGGAATTCCGGATAATCGGAATTCCGGATAATCGGAATTCCGGATAATCGAATTCCGGATAATCGGAATTCCGGATAATCGGAATTCCGGATAATCGGAATTCCGGATAATCGAATTCCGGATAATCGGAATTCCGGATAATCCGAATTCCGGATAATCCGAATTCCGGATAATCCGAATTCCGGATAATCCGAATTCCGGATAATCCGAATTCCGGATAATCCGAATTCCGGATAATCCGAATTCCGGATAATCCGAATTCCGGATAATCCGAATTCCGGATAATCCGAATTCCGGATAATCCGAATTCCGGATAATCGAATTCCGGATAATCGGAATTCCGGATAATCCGAATTCCGGATAATCCGAATTCCGGATAATCCGAATTCCGGATAATCGGAATTCCGGATAATCGGAATTCCGGATAATCGGAATTCCGGATAATCGGAATTCCGGATAATCGAATTCCGGATAATCGAATTCCGGATAATCGGAATTCCGGATAATCGGAATTCCGGATAATCGGAATTCCGGATAATCCGAATTCCGGATAATCCGAATTCCGGATAATCCGAATTCGGATAATCGGAATTCCGGATAATCGGAATTCCGGATAATCGGAATTCCGGATAATCGGAATTCCGGATAATCGGAATTCCGGATAATCGGAATTCCGGATAATCCGAATTCCGGATAATCCGAATTCCGGATAATCCGAATTCCGGATAATCCGAATTCCGGATAATCCGAATTCCGGATAATCCGAATTCCGGATAATCCGAATTCCGGATAATCCGAATTCCGGATAATCCGAATTCCGGATAATCCGAATTCCGGATAATCCGAATTCCGGATAATCCGAATTCCGGATAATCCGAATTCCGGATAATCCGAATTCCGGATAATCCGAATTCCGGATAATCCGAATTCCGGATAATCGGAATTCCGGATAATCGGAATTCCGGATAATCGGAATTCCGGATAATCCGAATTCCGGATAATCGAATTCCGGATAATCGAATTCCGGATAATCGAATTCCGGATAATCCGAATTCCGGATAATCGGAATTCCGGATAATCGGAATTCCGGATAATCGAATTCCGGATAATCCGAATTCCGGATAATCGAATTCCGGATAATCGGAATTCCGGATAATCGAATTCCGGATAATCGAATTCCGGATAATCGGAATTCCGGATAATCCGAATTCCGGATAATCCGAATTCCGGATAATCCGAATCCGGATAATCCGAATTCGGATAATCGGAATTCCGGATAATCGGAATTCCGGATAATCGGAATTCCGGATAATCGAATTCCGGATAATCGAATTCCGGATAATCGGAATTCCGGATAATCGGAATCCGGATAATCCGAATTCCGGATAATCGGAATTCCGGATAATCCGAATTCCGGATAATCGGAATTCCGGATAATCGGAATTCCGGATAATCGAATTCCGGATAATCGGAATTCCGGATAATCGGAATTCCGGATAATCCGAATTCCGGATAATCGGAATTCCGGATAATCCGAATTCCGGATAATCCGAATTCCGGATAATCCGAATTCCGGATAATCCGAATTCCGGATAATCGGAATTCCGGATAATCGGAATTCCGGATATCCGAATTCCGGATAATCCGAATTCCGGATAATCCGAATTCCGGATAATCGGAATTCCGGATAATCGAATTCCGGATAATCCGAATTCCGGATAATCGGAATTCCGGATAATCGGAATTCCGGATAATCCGAATTCCGGATAATCCGAATTCCGGATAATCGAATTCCGGATAATCGAATTCCGGATAATCGAATTCCGGATAATCGGAATTCCGGATAATCGGAATTCCGGATAATCGGAATTCCGATAATCGGAATTCCGGATAATCGAATTCCGGATAATCGGAATTCCGGATAATCGGAATTCCGGATAATCGGAATTCCGGATAATCGGAATTCCGGATAATCGGAATTCCGGATAATCGGAATTCCGGATAATCGGAATTCCGGATAATCAATTCCGGATAATCGAATTCCGGATAATCGAAATTCCGGATAATCGAATTCCGGATAATCCGAATTCCGGATAATCCGAATTCCGGATAATCCGAATTCCGGATAATCCGAATTCCGGATAATCCGAATTCCGGATAATCCGAATTCCGGATAATCCGAATTCCGGATAATCCGAATTCCGGATAATCCGAATTCCGGATAATCGGAATTCCGGATAATCCGAATTCCGGATAATCGGAATTCCGGATAATCGGAATTCCGGATAATCGGATTCCGGATAATCGAATTCCGGATAATCGAATTCCGGATAATCGGAATTCCGGATACCGGAATTCCGGATAATCGAATTCCGGATAATCGGAATTCCGGATAATCCGAATTCCGGATAATCCGAATTCCGGATAATCCGAATTCCGGATAATCCGAATTCCGGATAATCGGAATTCCGGATAATCCGAATTCCGGATAATCCGAATTCCGGATAATCCGAATTCCGGATAATCCGAATTCCGGATAATCGGAATTCCGGATAATCGGAATTCCGGATAATCGGAATTCCGGATAATCGGAATTCCGGATAATCGGAATTCCGGATAATCCGAATTCCGGATAATCCGAATTCCGGATAATCGGAATTCCGGATAATCGGAATTCCGGATAATCCGAATTCCGGATAATCCGAATTCCGGATAATCGGAATTCCGGATAATCGAATTCCGGATAATCGGAATTCCGGATAATCGAATTCCGGATAATCGAATTCCGGATAATCCGAATTCCGGATAATCCGAATTCCGGATAATCCGAATTCCGGATAATCCGAATTCCGGATAATCCGAATTCCGGATAATCCGAATTCCGGATAATCCGAATTCCGGATAATCCGAATTCCGGATAATCGAATTCCGGATAATCCGAATTCCGGATAATCCGAATTCCGGATAATCCGAATTCCGGATAATCCGAATTCCGGATAATCGAAAGTCCGGATAATCCGAATTCCGGATAATTTTTTTTTATTGTTTGAACAGCATCAGAACTCCTATATGTTCTATAACCGAATAAAGTGTGTGTTAAAATCCGGAGTGTTGTATTGTTCATATTTAACATTTAACATAATATTATATATATATATATATAATATATATATATATATATATATATACCCGGCAAACTTGAAACGGGCAGGTGGCAAAAAGATTTAAAGCCTTATTATAGTTTTAAAGGTATTTTACAAAATAATTACATTTTTAACTAATGCTTAAAAACTACCAAGGGAAGAAAATACTTTTATTATGGATTCTCAAAGATTACCGTTTATCTCCCCCATTTCAAAGATTACCGTTTTCAAATCAAGCTTGTAGCTGGCTATAAATCTTTTTTCCTGTACTTTCAAATATTGTTGTTAAACAATGCTTAACTTTACTGATTTTTGACAAATCGGTGGTTGGCCTTTTTAACCCCGGACCATCATATATTACTATCTATTCTGCGATAAATTCTGGAAAATTATAACTGGAAAAATGTTATTCGACAAAAGGTCCATTTGATCGATACCAAGTTTAGGTTCTGAATTTAAATAACATAAATAAAAAATAATATAACAACCTAGAAAATGTTTTATAAATACCAATGAGCATATAATTATACAAATAAGATCTGTCAGAGCACCGTGTTTGAGAAAAATATGCCAAAAATGCATTTTCATATTAACATATGGAAAAAGTTTATATTTTGAGTCTCTAGTAACACTTGGGGCCCGTTTACTAACGTTTTTGTATATAAATAAAACTACAAACAAAACTACTTACTACAAATTTATCACAAATAAATAATATTCGCGTAAAACATCCTATTAAACGTAATTGAACATCATCTGTCAAAAGCGTTTGACATTTCACGAAATTGCCACCGTCCATTGTTTTATTTAAATTACGCTTCTACAAAAATTTTCAAATTATAAATGTAAAGTTTCTACGCGGATTTGAAATAATTTCTCACCTTTTGGACATTCTCTGGATTGGCACGAATTTTTCAAGACTAAGACTCGCCAAATCGATTCAGCCGTTTTCGAGTTTTATTCGGACATTTGAAAGAGAGCTCCATTTTTATATATAAGATATAACTACAGAACTAAAGAATTTCATACGGATATACAATAATAAATTAAAAATCGCATCAAATAAAATAAGAATGGAAGATTTTGATCAATTCATATATTTTCAAAATCTCTGACAATGGTTAGAATATTTTATATTCTTTAAGCCATTTTTTATTCTTATAATTTTACTTGGTGTCCTTTTAGAACAGGTGTAAAATGTTTTGTATAAAAAATGTAATCTCCAGGAATATATTGACTCAATTATTGTTTCTATTTGGTCATAGGGCTTTCCCGAGGCTAATTAGAAGTTACATGTTCGATACCCACTTCGGACAGCTTGATGTCAAGCTGTAGTGACATCGATTTTTACTTGAAAATATAGATAGCAGAATGTTTCTACGTGAAAATAGCCTTTGAAAGCATTGCTGCATCCAATTTACCAATCGTTTAGGTTGTCATGTATAAAGCCACTCTGATTGTTATTATGTAATATTTAGGTTATATGTATAAAAATATGTATATTATTGATTAATGCGAAAATTAAACGCATTAATCAATATAGCAAAATACATATCAAATTCCGGAATTCGCGAGTGGAAAGGGTTAAATTCTTATAACTGTTGAGAATATAGCTAGATGGTCCAGGCAAATTGCTGGAATTTTCCGCATCTAAAATTACAATTTTTAAAAATACTTTAAAATATTTTGAAAATTTTGAACAATTGAATTTTTGAGAATTTTTAAAATAAATTGCCTTTTACAATCGCGCTGCGAATAGCTGCGTAGAACCTACAGAAATGTAAACAAAATTTATTCTTATTATTAAAATGTCTATAAAATGTTTGATAATTTGATGTTTTATTGGATCTCCAAAACCGCTGGACCTGCTTTCTCAAAAACAATCAATTCTTCATTTTGTCAATACAAATACAAAAAATGTTTTTTGAATTATTCAAATTCGACACTCCATTATTTTAAATCGTCGACGAAAATTTGTATCCGCACACACGCACACACATACATCAATTTTTTTTAAGGTATATCAAAATGTTCAGAAACTTTTAAAACGTAAAGATATATAAAAATTTGAATTGTTGATTTTTTTGCAATTACTATAACTTGCCCTACGAGAAATATTTCAATTATTCAAAAAACATTCCTATTAAGATTTGTTTTTGGCATAGGCAGGTCTAGCCGTTTCGAAGATACGGGGCAAAAAGTGCCAAAAACGGTATCTCAGTTTTTAAGGGAACGGAGCGTCCAATTTTAATAATTCAATAACCATTTTACTTGTATTGACAGCATGAAGAACAGATTAAATTTTTGGGAAGGCAGGTCTAGCGGTTTCGGAGATCTAGTAAAAAAGTCATTTTGAGGCCAAAAATGATCATTAGACATATGCACATCAAATTATCAGATATTTTATGAAGATTTTAATAATGTGTATCAATTTTGTTTCTATGGGTTTCGTAACATAGTGTGTCAGTTAGGTCGCAACTCGGCGCTTACGCGCTCCGATATTGCGCCTCTATGCAGCTAAAGCAGTGCGATTGCTTTGAAAAAAAGTTAAAAAATTCCAAAATATTTCAAACTAAAAAAAAAACATTTTTTTTTCAAAACTTTTTTTTATATAAAGAGTAATTTTTTTTTTCAAAAACTTAAAATTTTTCAAAAATCTAATTTTTTCAAAATTTAAAACATATTTGATCTTTTTTTTACAAAAAAATAATTTTGGGTACGAAATTTCCAGCAATTTGCCTTAAGGCACGATGCCATACAGCACTAGTTTTTTCTGCCGTTGATCTAAATATTTTACCATTTATGATGTGACACCACCTTAACACATTTTCTAATTAATAGCCAGGGATGGGCTCCACTGGCCACGTTCCCTATCTCGTCGTGTAAATCGCAATGTTCTATTTCTTTTAGCAAACATAAAAGAGTTTTCACGCGATTGGTCGTCGTCCGTTCGTTCTAATTTTATAAAGTATTCGTACTTATCAACTTTCAATATAAATATGTCAGAACAAAGAATAGGTAACTTATGAATTACATCAATCGATAATGTATTCCTTTCACTAATATAAGACCAGTCGAGCACGCACACACTATCAAATTATCACATGATTCTGTCGAATATGACATCGGCGATTGGTACCGTCTTACACAATCGACAATCAAATGTACTATGGATGAAAATTATTATGAAAATATTGTAATAATATACAAATAATAATGGGTAACCTTTCTTATGTTCACGTTAGCACGGAGTGTTTTAAATTTAATTTGATTTATATGATCTTTGAATGACTTTCAGTTCATTTATATCGCTTTATTGATTTGCCCTGATGGACTCCCAAAGTCATCGATGTGTTTTAGGCAACAGTAGTGAAAAATCTTAATATATAGGTTAAAAAAAAACTATTTTTGTTTTCAGGTACATGTCGATTTTAATTCGTACATTGAGAATTTTTATTGGTTTTGGAAATAAAAAGGTTCAACATCAATATTTTAAAAACATGTAAGAGGGTAAAAGATATACAAACATATATCACTTTATTTATATATAATTATTAACTTTCCTTAGGGTAAACTTTTTTATATATTTTTACGTTTCAAAGGTTTCTGAACATTTTGGCACCCTTTAGAAAAAATGAATGTATGTGTGTGTGTGCGTGTGTGTCTGTATGTATGTGCGGATACAAATTTTCGTCAAAAATTTCGGGAACACGGTTCAGCCGATTTAAATGATTCAAAAGAACATGCGATTTCTACTGATAAGGAGACGTGCTGATTAGTTTTTGGCAAAGGCAGGTTTAGCCGTTCGGAAGATAGAGTTATAGTAATCACAAAAAAATCGAAAATAAAAATTTTTATATATCTTTACGTTTGAAAAGTTTCTGAACATTTTGGCGTACCTTACAAAAAATGGATGTATATGTGTGTGTATGTGCGCGCGTGTGTGTATGTATGTGCGGATACAAAGTTTCGTCGACGATTTCGGGAACACGGATCAACCATTTCAATGATTCAAAAAGTATTGGATTTCTTTTGATATGAAGACGTGCTGATTAGTTTTTTGCAAAGGCAGGTCTAGCCAGTCCGAAGGTACGAGGCAAAAGTGCCAATAATGGTAATTCAATTTTTGAGAGAACGGAGCGTCCGATTTGAATGATTCAAAAAAACGTTTTATTTGTATTGACGAAATGAAGAACTAATAAAATTTTGGGAATACAGGTGTAGCAGTTCCGGAGACCCAATTAAAAAAATGCCATTTGGCAGACAAAAATGATCATAAAAAAAGCATTTATCTATGCCGATTTTCTTGTTGGTATCGATACGCATACAACGTTGATGCCGGTACGCATACAACGATAGATGTTTATTCACATACACGACGACTAATCACAATCGACCCGTATTGAAATGATTTCATCGAGAGCGAGTGACGTACAGTTCGGGCGTAACGCAATTTCCGTTGCAATTGTACAGATTTACACCCTAGTCTAAAGAAAGTTTACTTCAAAAGCGCCTAAAGAAGTTTTACTTCAAAAATTTATAATATTTTTTACGTTTTAGTTATTGCTATGAAATCTAAGCGTTATATCAGTCATCAAAAATTATGAAATATAATGAAAATACAAATTAGCATTTTGAATTCATAATGAACCAGATATTATTATATTTTATTATTTATATTTATCTATCAAATAGAACAAATTGTTCTTTGTTATTGTTGTTTACTAAATTAGTAATAAAACAGTCTCGATTCTAATTTTTGCTGCTAGATCCAAATTATTCTGAAGACTGAATTTGTTACCTACACTCCACTTTTATGTCTCACTAATGATGCAATAAAAGTTATTTATAAAAGATCTCTAGCTGATGATAGCCTATTCATTTAAGTCATTTTTGAGAAAAATATTTCAACAATGGTTGTAATTAATCAAAGGCATGCAGTAAAAAATTCAGAAATCTCAGCTTATATTTCGATTCGGTTTTGCATTACACTTGGCGATAAAATATTGCGAGAATGTTTTAATATGCGTATTGGAATATTGTTTTCACTATATGTAATGGTGTATTGTTTTCATTTTTGTTCGAATCGTTTCATTCCAAGCTCTCATAGTTGAAATACATAAATTATATACTTTTTTATTATGATATTAGAAGCAATCAGAATGAAAATAGAACGACCTATGAGCTATTGTGATGACTTCTTAAT
>NW_020539301.1:0-26946 GCF_003426905.1 Ctenocephalides felis
ATATATATATATATATATAAAAATAATAGTAATAGATTTATTTTAACCTTTACTATTTTCCAATAACTCATTTATAACATTTGTTATTATTTTTTGTCACACTGATGATGAGACAAATCACGGATTCAAAACGTTTGTAACTTTATGTAATAAAGTTAGTGCAAAAAATAGAATGTAATGTGTTTTTATCTACTTAATTATTATTCGTTCCTAATAAGATTAATAAGACTAATATATACTAATAGTGCCAGTATTTTCTTAAAGCATATATTTAATATTTTACAAAATAATTTATTAAATTTCTTCAAAAAAATTGTTTCGACGCTTTCATGAAATTTAATATGGAGATAAAGTTCATGCACTAAACAGTCCTACAAAAATTGGTTCAATATTTAATTAAAATTTTGAATAATAAACTACAATTTTAAGACGTACAAATACGTGTCAGCGCACTATAATTAATTACAGATAATTTAAATGTGTTTGAGAGATATCAGTTGGAAATCGCAATTTTTAGATTTAAGTGAAAGCTTTACTTTCAAACTAATCAGTTGAAAATTTTATCTAAATATCTAAATCTCAGTTCGGTAGATCAATTAATTATTACATCTATCGGAAAGTTTTTGCAACTTGCCCTAAGGAAAATGTTAGTTTCAACCAGTTTTTTTATTGCTTCTTATTTACTTAATTAATATTTGTTCCACTGATCTACGTATAATACAAAACTTTTATACTAATAGACATTTACTGCATTGATTCCTATCCTTATTTATTACTTGAATTTAGTTTATTAATTTTATTTGCATCTTTTATTATTTAAACCCGGAGTGACTGATTCAAGGTATTACTTGAATTTAATTTATCAATTTTATTTGCATACTTTTTTATTTAAACCCGGAGTACAGATTCAAGGTAAGTGACACTGGGTACGGTCGGGCCACTTTTTTTTTATCAGCCATAATTTGTTAATTTAACAGCTAACTGGGGTAAGAGTAAATTAATCGCTATTTCGCACATTTGTCTACGTAAAAATACTGAAATACAATAGTTAATTCGAAGTATTAGTCATAAAATCTAATCATACAAAAATGCGAGTGATTAAATAATAAGGCATAAAAAATTATTAAATAATAAGGCATTAAAAACTTTCATATTAAACTAAGATTAAAAACTATCATATTAAACACTCTAAAACAAATAAAGGACGTACTAGCCCCCTTAGTAGTGCAAGCAGCCTTTTCATCAAATTACCTACCGAAATAAAAATATTGACTATTGAATAAATTTAAAACTGAATTAAAAAACTATACCAGATATAAAGAAAATTGACCTTAATAGTTAAATACGACTTTTATACTTGATTTCTTATATAGATGTAATATGTTAAAAGGAAATAATATGAAATAGATAAATATATATATATATATATAATATATATATATAAATACATATATATATATATATATATATATATATATATATGTATAGGCATAAATGTATAAAGCAATCCATAATCTCTTATACCAGGCACCCCTGCCTGTCTAAGATATGGATATATATGAAATGTATATATTGCTAAATAAAAAAAATAAACATCAAGAGAAAAAAATCAATAGCTTAAACAATATATTCATATACATATAATATAATTTTTTAACAAGGTTAACAAGTATTCTTTGTGAAATATTTATTTTCTTTTTCCTTTCTCTTTCGTATTTTGTCATAGTTAAGTTATATTGTTTTATCTGTTTAATCTTCACCCGAAAAGGACAAGAAAAACATGTCACAGCACACCTTTGAAAACAAATCATCATTATGACTGAGCTAAATTATATAAGCAAAAACTAATTGTTGGTAAATAATAACTACTATTGTTCTTTAAAAGCAATGCGGTCTACAGATCAAGTAAATGTGAGGCACTGACTAAAAGCAATAATGGAAACTTGTTCGAACAATCATGCTTTATCCTTCTCCTTCGGACCCTATTTCAAAATCTGTATAGTTTAGCTGTTATGACGACTGTCATTACTGGCATAACCGTACCCAGTTTCCTTTACTCTAATTTTACTTGTAATATCATTATAATAAAATGTATAAATATGAATAATTATGTTAAATTATATAATTATTTTATTATTAAACAAATTTGCTAAATGGTAATGAAATATTATTTCAAAAACTATTTTCTAATTTTTTAACTGCATTTCCGTCCGTTACGTATAAGTGTAACTAATACCAAAATTACAAAAAATACTTAATTAAATAGCAAGTAAGTAATACAGCATTTAATAACTGCAGAAATGCCGAAGGCAATTGAGCGCAAAGTTGCATAAAATTCATTAAAAGCGTTTTAATTAACAAAATCTTCTACTAAACTTACTCGTCTTACGGACATCCATCTCATATTCTCAATGATGACAACTTAATTAAAAAACTATTAAAAATAATTAATTATCAAATTAGGCAAATTAACTTAGTCGAACGCTTTTCAGACTGCTGTTTATGAAAATGTTTTCTCATTGATCAAACACAATTGATTGAAATTTATTAATAGAATCTTAGGCAATGCGCTTGTCGTAATCTATTATTAAGTTGATTCGTTGAGCATAAATAGGTAATTAATAAATCTACTCATCCACCCCTGGTTTCGCGAAGACACACAACGGAAAATCGATACGTGTGTGCACACTCGTGTACTTGAATACAAACATATGTTAACATATGTATGAGACAGCATTGGGATGGAAATAAATGAAACTTTCAAACTTGCTGGTCGAACGCATCGTAACGACTTCGCCCTATATAGAGTTTCTTGCGACCGCCACGACGTTGCTAAGGGTAATAAACAAGATGAAGCGAATTATGTCGATAGATGTAAACACAATAAATGATTGTCTGCTTAATAAATGAATATCTAATAAAATAAATATCTTTGAAAATTTATTTGCAAGTAACAGTTAATAAATAAACTTAATAACATTCAATACAGAACAATCTATTAGTCAAAGTTCTGAGGTGAATAACTTCTGGTGGGATCTAAGCTATGAAACTAAGTCCTTTTTGTTTTTGCACAAATTTGATTAATGAGCCATGTATTTATATATGTTAAGAATAGTTAATTTTGATAATGACTTCTAAAGTGCTTGGTGTTTTTTTAATTCACACTCTGCCTCGCACTCGGATGGTCTACTCTAAAACTTTAAGAGTTATTACAACTGTAGTTATTCTTTAAGAAATAATCATTGTCAATTTTATGTGCTAGTGTCAATGATGTACATAAATATATAGATGTGCCAAGTCGACAACCTGATTTATTTGATTCGAATCAACTCGTATCGAGACGAAAAATATTAACTGTGTATAATACGTGTGAACATATTTTTTAATGAATATGAAAAAACTAATTTAAAAAAATATAAATAAACTAGTTGGTTTTGGTATTTTGCCTTGAGGCAAGTTACATGGACTTCCCAATATGTGTAAATAATCGACCTAATCAATAAAAAAACTAGCTGTAAGTGGAATTCTGTCTTAAGGCAATTAGGGCATCGTGCCTTAAGGCAAATTGCTGGAACTTCCCGTACCAAAAATTATTATTTTTTTTAAAAACGATTAACATTTTTGAAAAAAATTTACTTCGAAAAAATAAGATTTTTGAGAAACTATAAATTGGACAAAAAATTACTTTTTTTGAAAAAAAAAAAAAATTTTTTTAAATTTTAAAAAAAAAAAAAAAATTTTAATTTTTTTTTTTGAAAAAAAATGTTTTCTTTATTTTGACATATTTTGGAAGATCTGAACTTGTTTTTCAAAGCAATCGTACTGCTTTAACTGCATAGAGACAAAATATAAAGCGCGTAAGCGCGGCGTCGCTGTCTAACGGGTAAACATTGGTACGGAACCCATAGAAAAATAAACAAAATTTAAACTTATTGTTAAAATCTCTATAAAATATCTGAAAATTTGATGTGCATATGTCTAATGATCATTTTTGACCGCCAAATGGCTTTTTTTTTTACTTTTTTCGTTAGATCTCCGAAACCGCTAGACCTGCCTTTATGAAAATTTGATCAATTCTTTATCTTGTCAATACAAGTAAAATGTTTTTTGAATTATTAAAATCGGACGCTCCGTTCTCTTAAAACCTGAGTTACCGTTTTCGGCACTTTTTGCCCTGTATCTCCGGAACGGCTAGACCTGCCTTCGCCAAAAACTAATCAGCACGTCTCCTTATCAATACGAATCGAATGTTTTTTGATTTATTCAAATCGGTTGATCCGTGTTCCCGAAATCGTCGACGAAAATTTGTATCCGCACATACATACACACACATACATACATACATACACACACACACACACACACATACACACACACACACACACATACATCCATTTTTTCTAAGGTATGCCAAAATGTTCAGAAACCTTTGAAACGTAAAGATATATAAAAATTTTCATTTTCGATTTTTTTGCGATTACTATAACTTACCCTACGGGAAGTTAATATTAATTTATGAGTGATTAAAAGTATTCCGAGTGGATTTATTACACACCCACAGTATTTTTTAAAAGCTGATTTTTAAAATTCAACAATTTTTATAATAAAACTAGTTTCCAAAGGACTTTAATAGTTTAGTATGTTCATTATGACCAAGTACTCTATCGTTATACTAAGTAAGTTAATTACAAGAAAACGGCTCGGTAGATTTTCGCCTAAAATTAATTAAATTAGTATCATTCCCAACTAATATCTTTCGAACAGTATTTGATTTTTTTAACTCAAATCGGTAGTATGAGCTTAAATATAGACGAAAAGTTTAACACTTTTTCCCAAATTACAAAGAAACGGCTCGGCAGATCGACGCACAAAACTGACAAACGATAATCCCCATCGAGATACATCAAATGGCTTTTAAATTTCTGATATCGGTTCAGGCGTTTTTGAGCAAACGTCGATAAAAGGTCTAATTTTGACAAACGCCAAAAAAACGATATTAAATTTTGCAAACTTTGACGAATTTTCAAAATTAAACGACTTGTTGTAGGGTCGTAATTTTTCAGTATGATCTAGAAGACCATGATATCTATCACCAAAGAAAAATTCATGAAAATCGTCGAATAAAATTTTTTGAACACTTTATTACAAGAAAGTGGCCCGGCCGATCTTTACCAAAAACTAATCAGGTCGATTCCCAACCAATATCTTTCGAACGATTTTTGAATTTTAAAAATCGATTCAGAACTGCGGGCTAAAACGTGGACGAAAAAGTTTTTACTTTTCTGCTATTTACAAAGGAACGTTTAGGTCGATCATCGCACAAAATAGACAAACGCTAGTCCTCATGGAGATACATCGAATGGTTTTCGGATGTTCGGAAAGTTAAAAATAAATTAAATCATGCAAAACACCCGATTTCAAATCGACTAATACGGTTAACCGTATCATTCTACTTCAGTTTACTACAAACTATGACTTAAAAAATAAATATTTGAAATATTTAGACATAATATTTTTTTGAAATATTTATTTCAAAAAACAATATTTATTTTTAAAAAATTATGTTTGCCCCTAAAATTTTTTTGGTATCAATTTTTTTTATTAATTTTTGTTTATATTGCGGAATTGAGAAATACAGATAACTCTAAATTTTCACCCTCCTACCACAAATCCTTATTTCATAATAGTCCTTGTAGTGGTTATAACCACTACAAGTAAACATATATGTTTACTTATCTATGAGTGGTTCAATCATTTTCATCTAATAGCCTTAAAACTATATAATTATTGTCGTTTTTGTGAACGTTTTTCACCGAATTTCAATCAAGTTTTTTCTCAGATTAAAGAAAAGCTTATATTTATTCGCTCTATTATCACTGATTAGCAGAATTATCCCATTGTATAAACAATTCCGGACTTTTACAAGCAGTAAATAGTTCATGAATGGCTTGCGAAAAAGCACCTTTGGCAAAAACATTTATAAATTAAATTTTAAAATCTGAAGATACAACAACAAACCACTGGCAAACACTAGCGTTAAATTTAAAAAAACCCGTTCTCGTATTTGTCTCGGTTTGGTTCGAGTTCTAGTCCGGCAGAAAAAAAACGTTCCGGACTCCGGTTCATGGTTAGGAAAAACAAGCTGGTTTGTTCCGGTTCGGGTTCGGTTCAAACACTTGTTTATAATATTTATATCAAAATTAGTCAAGAATTATAAAAAGAATCAGTTGTTATATATTTTTTTCAATACGTCAGCCAATGCTCGTTATAAAAAGTCATCTTAAACTCCAGAACGCGTTCACGTCCAAAAAGGAAGTACCGAAACGACATAACCAAAACGACAAGCTTTGTAAACATAATAAATAATTAATTTAAATAAATAAATAATTTTAACTGTTTTAACGGTTTACATTAAAGTTATATACATATTTACGGGAAATTTTTTAATTAATTTTTAATCATTCTGGATTAGGTATACAAAAATTAGATATAATCTAAAAGCGTATAAAATACATTGATTTTAAATTTATTTAGAAAATCGAGGGGATTCGCTGATTTGATCATAATCAAATATTTTTGAATTTTCAATTATTTCTAACATATGTATAATTTATAAGGGTTTTGAAACATTTTACTTATTTATTGTGCAATTTGTTCTATTGCGCAAATCATGTCAAGAGAGCGAAAAAAATGTTTTTGATTTTTAAACATAACGCTCGTATTTAATGTTGGATTTCATAAATTTTAATTTAATTTTTTTCATTATTCACAATATCCAGAAAGGTATAAAAAAAGCTATTTTTTAACAAGTTCCGTTTCAACTAAATCAGCTCACTCGAAATTTTTCGTCAATAATTTCCCAATAATTAATTTATTCTTTCGCAGGTTTGGGCTTACGGGATTGAGCAATAGATTTTTTTTTCGATTCCATGTTAACTTCAAACAAAGAAAAATTGAATAAATAGATTAGGCGATAAGCAGAACAATAATTTATATTTACATTTAGATATCACATTTCAAACTAAATATGCTTTTTGCGTCTCCGTATCCATAGTAAGTTAAATGTTTTTTTATAATCTATTTAGTATACTTGATTTTATAATTAAAAAAATATATAAATAATATATTATAAATTGCATTGCATGCAGGGCAAGACCGGCCCTGTATATATGCATTTTTATATATTGTTATATACATTCATACATATGGCCAAAAAAATTACCAAGGTACATCGTGTTTCTATCGGTCATTTCAAATTTTTTTGCTTTTTAAGCAAATCAGGTTTGCTCGTCATTTCAATTAAAGAACATAACGATAATCGAGAAAGGTCATGTTTGCTCCGATCTTCCTGTGAGCAAAAACTGAAGAATTTAATGTAAGTCCTTCAAATAACTGAAGAACAACCCAAAACCAATAAATAGAAATAATAGAATAGTAAATAGAATAGTCTAAAACATACAAAATTCCAAATAAAACCTTATTTAAACTAGTTGCCATTGTTAATCTGAAAGACTTTAAAGATTATTCACGTTTGTTGGTAGAATTGTAACTTTGATTTTAAGTTTCAATCTTTTATTTTGAGTTTAAATTTTATATTTATTTGAAGTTTATATTTTGGTTTAATTGCCGTTAAAATTATACCTTCATTGTTTCATATTTTTTATTTGATTTATTTATTTACCAACACTTTCAGTATTGATAATGACTGTTACTATAACACCAGTTTTCATTTTACTTTTGTTTTGAAAGTTTTTCAACTTCTTATATTTTTCTGATTTTTATAAAAATAAATTAAATAAATGTTTAAAATTATAGCAAAGTATTATTTTTTAATTAACCATATTTTTTATAACGAATTCAAGTATATTTATCAAGGCAATACGATCAAAACTGTGTGCTCCAAGCGCTATCACGGAATAGCATACAAATACAACAACTCCCGGCATCGTGTCATGAGCCGAATTTTATCCCGGAATTAGGGACAAACTCGTGGTTCAGCAAAATGCCTAATATTTCTATAAATGAAATTCTACGCCAAAAATTTTGGTTTATAATGATCTTATAAGTCTAATTTATAGAATAGAACTTTCCTACTTTTTTTACAAATCATCTTTAAAGTCAAACGTTCCTCAACATCCCGTAACATGGTACATTTACCTTGAATAATATTTCTAAAAAAGACATAACATACTTTTTATGAGAAATTTTAGATAGTTATTAGCAACTTAACTGATACTTTCAATTGTAATATTTATAGGATACCTACTTAAGAATCCAATGACACAAACAATTATTATAAAATTGATTAGTCTCTAATTAACACTTTTTATAGAAAAAATAATGAGCATCATTTTAATTCAATTCAACATTATTATCAAAATGTACAAAAATCATATCAAGAAAATTTCTCAAAACATGCTAATACTATATATCTTAACTATAGTACAACCGAGTAATTGGAAATAAAATCATCAAATAAAACGATATATTTATATTTCACATTATTATAATAAAATATTATATATTATATATATTTTTACAATTGATATAGAAAACAGAAAATGATTTTAATATTCAACATCTTATGTTATTATATATATATATGAATTAAGGTAAGTGCCATAATTTACTATTCATACATACAGCCCAGCAACAAGTTTTACATTCAGTCATACATCAGACTTTCAGGTAATATAATTATAAATAATATGCGTTTTTTACTTAAGTACATAATGAAAATAATTAAGAAACAAAATGAATAATATTGGCTTGATTGCGGAGGGATTTTTTTGAACCCATTAATATTAGCAGCAGCTAAAAATGTATAAAAAATATTGATTACTGAATCATCACATATGAGCCTTACAAATGGTAATTGACCTATACAATATATCAATCATTTTAATAATTAGTGATTTGTTTGTAATAACACTTATATTAAATATTGAATGTTTGCAATTGTTTACACTGCATTAATAGAAACATCAAACAGTTTAAGACAATAATAAATAGAACTTATGATAGAGCCCTATTTTATTTACTTCTCATAAGAAATTAAAATTATGTCACAACCGTAACGTAATCTTAACTTTTAGAAGCGAATTATTGTGTTACATTCACATGGATTTATTGAAAGAGTGCACTGAAAGCAAATGATTTAATTATGTATGAGTTTATGTTCGTTATTGAATGTGCTTCATTATCCATACATCTTCAAACATTTAAACATTGTTTACGCATAATACAATATAATGAAAAATCTAGCGAATCTAGAGGCACATATTTTACACCTGTTAAAATAGATGAATAAAAATGAGAACATAATAATACCTTTCAGAAAAGGTAGTAAAAGTAACGTGAGACACAATATGCTCTCTTATTATGCAGGTTTATACAAAGAATATATTCTTTATAGACACACACACATAAACATGTATATGTATATATATATATATATATATATATATATATATATATACATACTTCTATGATTTCAACAATTCAATACATTTTTTATAAAGAAATTTCTTAGCTATCGATAATGGACTTCAGCAACAAAGATTATCAACATATAAAATTAATAAATAAACTTTTTTGTAACCACATTCTAATTTTTATGCATTGCATAATAGTTTATTAATATGGTACAATCAAAGTGATTTTTGGGATACTGGTTACACAGGCTTATGTCTGCATAATATAAGTTTCACTTTTATGTAATAATTGAATCAATCCAAACATCAATACTTTTGTGATAAAATTCACTACAGTTGTGAACTAATTAGCCTCATAGTCAATAGATATTGCAATTTATTTATGATTTAGTTGATTCATTTCAATCATGATTAATAAATTATGCAAAATATCCTAATCCAATCACTTTGACTATAACATTCTAGGATGATCAATAATTTTCAATTTTATTTTATTGAAAATAACACGACAATTTTATATAATAGTGATTATTTCAAGCTGTTTTCAAAAGCTCAAAAATATGCTCTAATTTACTTCACTGTTACAAAATTATATTAAATAAATTAATTCATATAAATAATATGAAATGGTACTGTAAATGATACTATTAATGACCAATTGAATTTTGATACTAATAAAATGTACCAAAATAACAAAATACATACTTGTAGATATAGTTTAACTATGGCTAAAGTAATTTTCTCATTCGTAACTTTTTATGAATATTGTCTTAATGATTTGGTTTTTGAGGTTTATATGTAATTGAATACTTCCTATAAATAAGAATATTTAAATATAATATTTGTTTGCTATAATTCAGAATACCTAGCTAATAGAGCCACAATAGTTCCCCACATTCACTCATTAATATTTTTTATGAATACATGTAACAAAATGCAGTTTACATGAGATTGTTTGAGAATGAAACTAAACTTGTTCTAAACAACCAATAATCAAATTAATATAAAAAATATAAAATATATAACAAAAAAAATTTAAAACATGTAAATTATAATAAGCACATTGAAATAGGAAGACAGAAGTACTTACACCATGTGTAAGTAAAAAGCAATATATATCAAAAGGTTACGATAGTGCCGTTGATCATTGAACGTACTAACATTATTGAAATTTTCTTATATTAGAATTTAAAACCATAATCTATACAAGCTTAGATATTTTCTATATAATTAACCGCAATAGTCTTTAATCATACATAAATGTTTTAGGATAACTGTTGCTATTATAGGTAAATAGGTTCCAAGAGTTAGTGCATATCGTAGAGAATCCTATCAAACATGGAGAATGTTAAAATGATCAAAATATATAATATTTATGAAAATTTACAATTCAAAATTATATTTTTTAAAATTAAATATTTTCATTTAAGTTTTTCAGCATATGTATCTATTATAAATAAATAAACAATTGGAAATAATCATTAATTAGAAAAATAAAAGCATTTTGAAACACAATGTTTCAAATTATATAACAAAACAATACACTATTTTAAATCGAGCTAATTTTTGGCATAAGAAAGAAAAATTTATTATTTCATTTTAGAAAGCATCTTCATTTATTAACATTAGCACCGTTTAGTATGACATAAAAATTTGCATTCAAAGTTACTTTAAAGAAGGATCTCTTACATCTTTAAAGATTACAAAAAGAAAAATCCTTTGCAAAGTATTAAAAGCCAATATCTAGTTTACACATATCTAACAGCAAGTCAGCATAAAACAATTAAGTAATCATAAAGAAGTTGTTATAATGAAAATGCCATATAAAGTGAAAAATATTTGTTTAGACCTAATTCCATAATAAAAACAATTCCATTTTTTTACAAAAATGCCAACCGTTGATATCTACACTGAAAATCCGAATCAAGCTTAAAGCTTTACTCCATTTCTGAATAATCTAAAATATATACCAACTCTCCTGATATAATGACAGGTACGCGCAATAGCCACTCACTAAATAATCTCTATATACGGCTATCTACATGTAATAAAATATAATTTATAAACACATGGGGAGTGGGTGATTGGATTAACTATAAAATCAGTCTATTGATATTCATCATCTGAGCTTAAGAGCATAGTCTTTTCATTATAATTGTTGCTGATAGTCGCCACGCGTTGATTGGCCGGTTGTGATTTTTTCTGAACATGCTGTTCTGTATCTGCACCTGGTGTAGGCCCATATCCTGTTGAAACTGGCTCATCAGGGTCATGAGAAGCTACTCGAGAGCCACGTGAATGTTTACCACCTCCTGTTGGGATAAAAATCAGTATTAATTAGATAATTTTTGAAAACAGGTGACATGCTACTGGTTAGGAGTTGAATTTCTACAATAGTAAATAATATTCTGCGTTTTGATTTTAGTTATTTTAAGACAATCCTCAGAAAACCAAAATGAAAAACTAAATACTGTTTCCAGTCATGCTACCAAAAAATTCAAACCGTAACATATTTAAAGTTTTGTCCAGAAATTTGCTGGCATGTGCTGACTATTAGTGTTTACTGAAAATCTAAATGCTTCACCAGATTTGCTTTTTATGCTGTTAAGTTCCATCAAACTTTACCTACAATGAATTGTGCTACCGCTCTGCCAATATATTAAGTGCTGCAAAGAAAACTGCACAACCACCATTATTAAAGTTAATTTGACTATCAAAAATATCAAAGTTTGTTCCAATCTTTTTCAATTAAATGATAAATTATTTTTACAGATAACTTGATTTTGATTGAATTACACAAAACTAATATACTTAGCTCAAGTTGCGATCTGTTTAATTTGCATAACATAAATTACATCAAAATAATATATATTTTATTCAATAATTATCAATTTCAATAAAATATTTAATAACAAAAATTAATAGTAATATTGTATTTAAATCTTGAATTATTTGGAAAACTGCAATGTAAAGAATACAGTAGTTTTTACTATCTAATCAAAAGCAAAATGTCGCAATTATTGTTTCAACAACGTTTTGCATACAAAATTATTACTACATTGTTAATAATATTATGTACTAAATCAGACATGGCATTTAAAAAGTATATACTACACTACTAAAATGCATGCCAAGTTGTGTTTCTTGTTTAAAATGTTCTTTCCAAAACTCTGAAATTTAACAAAATATTTAGGAAGAAATGATGCCAAATAAGCATTTACAATTCTGCAATTTTTGTATAAGTTACATCTAGCATGAACCATAAAGAAATTGTCATCACGATAGCATTTCAAGAAAAAATAACTGGAAGCATTGCATTCTCTTACAACTAAAGTGATTCATGCAATTTGTAATGCACAAAGAGTAAAAATGATTTTACATGCATATATATATATATATATATATATATATATATATATATATAAATAAATAAATATATATATATATATATATATATATGTATATATACTATTTAACATGTTTTAAGTATAATAAAAGGCTAAAGCGTTTCAAAAAGCTTACCTCAGACAGAAATAATACAGGTTTTTCCATTTCCATAATAAAACATGCTCTCTACCTAAAAAGTCTAGATATTATATCAAAATCAAAGGTATAATACATAGTACAAACTCAAGTAAAATAGTTTATCAAAAAAGTTCATTTATTAGTTTGTAAAGAACAGAATATAAAAATTAAAAAATATGACTAATAGTTATATTATTAAAGAAAACGAAAGTATAACAATCATAAATTAGATTTGTTCGAATGGAGTCATTTCAATAAAAATATGGTACAAATTTTGTAAACAAGAATCAAATTCTCAAAGCCTAATAATCACATCAGAGATAGTTGTAAGTACGATAAATTCTAATTCTAACCTATAATTAATATTCTATCCAACAAAAGGTTTTGTTCGAAGTAATTGATCATACATATTTAAAAATATAGTGCGGCAATTATACAATTAACTAGTAAACCATATACATTTTCAATCATACTAAATTTTTACATGAATTTTCAATACTTAATGCAGTGCTTATAAAAGTTTATTTTAATATTATTCATTGCATCGTATATTTGTCATAAATTTATCTTCGGCAAATCATTCACATGTGGCAAGTTTTGGCCCTCGTGAATATATATGAACTGTAGAATTATAATCCAACAATTTTCATTAATTTCACTGAAATGAATGATAAGAATATTGTTCACAATAATAATCAAGCTAATGTATTTAAGTTAAAACTTGAAATTCTTATCATACAAACAAAAAGTATAAGCACAATATTAAGTACTCAATAATTCACACATTTTTTCCACACAAGGCACTAATTGTAAATGTAATGCTTTTTATAAGATCAATCCAAGAATAAAATATACAATAATACATTTTTTCAAATTATGTAAATGCTTGAAAATTCTCTTAATTAGCCAAAGCATTTTATAATACAAAAGTAAAACTAGTCATAAGATGTATTCTTGCATTTAAATTGAACAAAATTTAATACACCTATAATCTACAGATAAATTGTCAATTAACTAACTTAAAATTAATTTAAAATAATCTAAACTTTAAAATACTTACCTGTTAATGGCTAATTGTGCCAAAAACAAATATTTTAAAAAGCTATAAATATAAGCACCCATAATAATCCACGTGAAATTCTACATGGAGTTTATATCAAAATAAAGTCATTTACATTGTGTCATTCATAATTATCACTGCATATTTGTTAAATTGCTTATTAATTTTGATTGTGAACCTTTTTCTCATGCATCAGATAAACTAAAATGAGGTTGTTACAAGAGTTGATTATTGGATAATGTGAGCTAGCTATTTGAGAAGCTAGAGTTATGTGAAGCAGGCACTTAGTGGCAGGTCCAATAGTAACACCCATACAAATTCATTTGAGACTTTCAAAGCTTCTCGTACGGACGATTAGAAGTCACTTCTGTAATGAACAAATATCACATATGCAGTCGAGCCCTTTGGAAAAACTTCCACTTTCTACGCATAAACGCATGGTGTCCTTGTTTGTGCAGTTCTCATTTTTAATATTGTCCTCAATGTTTTTAGTTGGGAATTGGAATACATGTGTCTTTACATATTTATAGTGCAGCATTGTTTAATGAACTAAATGATGATTTGTGAATGGAGTCAATTAATTCATTCAAAATTTAAAAACTAATAATACTGATGCATAATTATTCCAATCAAATATGGGCAAAATAATCAATAGCAAATGAAATTAATTGAAATAGCATAAAAATATAAGAAGATGGAGAAAACAAACATTGCATAAATACCAACAATATAAATGCAACATTTATATTTGTGTAATTAATATAAAATTGGTCTTAATCTTTCTTTTAACTGCCCACAAATGACAATTTATACCAAATTCAAAAACATGTAATTTTCACAACATACTTTATAATACATATATAATTTCAAAAAGATTATTTAAAAAAAAAGTATGGCAATCATCCAAAACTATGATCAATTGACAACAAATCACGAAATAATAAGAATGGAGTAATACAAGCTTGATTTTTGGTACTGCTATAATAATTGAGAACATCAACAATAATAAAGTGCACCATGCTACATGCCATTGTAGTAAATTAGTAAAACTTACCAGAACTGTACTGGGTGTACTGCTGGTACTGTGGGTGGAAATTGTGAATGGCATCTGTCATTATGTCTTTAGGATTCATTGTTTCCTGTAAAGTAAGAGTAGAAATGAATAAAAGGATAATATTCAGAAAACATTTATATATAAATTATTTGTAAAACATACGTTTGAAAATTTTATATTGTAAATGAGTTTACTATCTGATACCTTTACATAAGTATTGTTAGGCTAATGTAAAAAAAGTATTTAAAATAAATACTATAATTTATCTATTTCTATTGAAAAAAAAATGAATTGATATAAATAATGATACGTTTTACAACTGATGTGCTTTGAATACTAGTATTTCACAATTTAATAAATATAATTTTTTATTATTAAAAATTTAATAGATATTTATGATTATTATATAAATAAGATAAAATCTCTAAAACAAATATACAACTTACACAAAATTTCCAATATGTGTATAAATAACCAGGCTTAATAAACAAAAATTCAGTTTTGAAATTTTGATGTGGCCCATTATTCTCAATCTTAATACATTTTTATAATTAAAATCACTTTTCCTGGGCCCATAATATATATATATATATATATATATATATATATATATATATATATCGTCAAAAAAAAAATAATGACGAAGAAACGGCCAAACTTATGTTTACCGGAAACATATTCAGCACTTGAATTGCAATTGATATCTTTCAAACATTTTTTGATATTTTAAAATTGATTCGGAATTTTTGATTAAACCGTAGACCAAAAATTTTACACTTTTCTCGACAGATCTTCGTGGTAAACTAATAAAGGCGAATTCCTATGGAATTACCTTACATAGATTTTAAATTTTTAAAGAAGCCGTTTTTGAGAAAACGTCGACTAGAAGTCAAATTTTGGCTCAAATACACACGAACACGCGCACATACACACATACTTCGATCCAGAAATTTTAATAATTATTTCAATTAAAAACAAATGCCATTACTAACCTTTAGGCTGCTACTGATTGACTGCATAGTGACAGACCTGCCGTGCGTATCTGTAATACAACCCTGTGCATAAATCTGGTAAGGGAAGGCATAACGTAACGCTACGGCTGCGAAGAACATCTCAATACAGATCAGGAAATTCTGATATCCAGCCGACACTGTACCTGCTGATGTCGGGTAACCAGAATCATCTACGATTGGTGAGATGATTGCAGCTTTCTCCAATACGGCCAATGCTACGCCTAAATTTATTTACACATTATTAATAGCTCAAAAACAATATTGTTAATAGATTCACAATCTGTAAACTGATTATCGAATTGAATCTTTAATGTATTTCATATTTAGATATATATTTTTAAACACAATATTTGCAATAGATTTTTTAATTAACAAATTGAAAAAACTTTTGGCTCAAAGTATGTTTTAGAGAACATATTATGGAAATCCAAAGGCAAATTACATGAAATAATAACTTTTACTATAATCAGAGAATAAGATATTAAACCGTATCAGAAAAACAAAGTCTGTTATGGTCATTTAAACCAAACTAATTCAATATACTGTACTTCTATTCAAATAAACTGTTTATTTTAGTTGTTATATTTACATGAAATTCCAAATCATGTCGCGGTCTTATCATTGTAATAAAAAAATTTTTACAAAAAATCTTATAGCATCGAAAATATTTACTAGCATAGAGGTGACATTGTCAATTTCAAATTCTAATTCAAATTTACATCTTCCAATTAGTATAACTCAAATTTTATATATTTTGTATGAAATGTATTTTCAAAAATTATATATATGCTAACAAAAATAAAATGAATGAATGATAATTGAGCGTGATAACGGTGTTAGAAGTAACTTCTTATCAATGAATATCAATAATTGATTTTCTAAACAGCTGATGACGCATGAAATACAGAAACAGAAAACATAGTAACATAGAAAAACCAATTAAGCATTTCATTCAAGAATAGTTTATATATTATGTATTTTGATTACTTAACGCTTCGATCAAACAAAAAAAATATATATTAAAGCAGAATTATTATATTAGTAAGTATACTCTATCAAAAATACTATAACCTTAAATACTTCATAATGAACTAAATAAGCCAAATTAAACAATCACACGTGGTAATAATATGCGTTAAAGAACACCATATTATCATTTGTTTTATTGTGTATCTCATCACGTGAGCGCGATAATAAAGCTAAATAACAAAGATTGTTAATATTGAAATAAACGTAGTTAGTAAAGTAGTGCAAAAGTACTTATAAACAAAACTATATAAACAGATAATGATTTATAAATATGCACGAATAGAATATTATTGCTATATTTGCAGACAAAGCGAAAAAACATATGATATGACAAACCTTGCCAGAATGATAAGAAAATCACAGATTTCACCGTGCAGAATTTCAAAACTGGTTCGAAAGGCGTCAGAAGATCCCTTGTAGCGAAATAAAACAAAAACAGACCATACAATGCAAGACTGACCGAGATATTGTATATGATCGTGATGTAGATATAACCACCGTCAGCACTGAAATATTAATTGACATTATGCATAATATAAGTGATTAAAATAATATTGTATTGAGTATATTTTGTGTATGCACTATCAAAGTGTATTTTTATTAAAATATTCTGCATTCTGAACCATGAACAGCAGTCTATAATTTTGCACATAAAAGATTCAAATCACATCTCCAGAATTGCATTAGATCTGTTTCAATATAATCAAATTTATATGTATATACAATATACACCTATCCTTAGGTCTTATCCGGTTATTTAAAATATTTTTTTCAAAAATCCTAAACTACAATTTCTTTATATCTACAATAACTTTTTCATTATTTTACTGTCAAAATACAACATTAAGAATTATATGTTACAATTACAAATTTTTAGTAGTCTATGTCTATGATAAAAATATGTAGATAACATGGGAACATCCCGTTATATGATCAAAACTAATTTTTATGTGTGTATAACCTAGTTCGTTTGAAATACCAAAGCAAAGATCATCAATATTTTTAAACTTTGTTTTTAATTAGTGTTTATACATAATTGATAACGTAAATTTATTCAAGGTGAGCAAATAACAGAATTATTTTTTATTATTGCAGTAAATTAAAATTATTATAATTTATTAAATGTGTTTGATATTAAAATATTAATATTTATTTTTCGTTTGTTATATACCATATTAAAAACTGACAAAAAGGGCTTTTTCATAGTGTTTTTAATTAACACAGTTTTTCCATATAAGAGCGAATTTTTCGAGTTACACGTTTTTTATGGCATCTATCTTCCGTGCAAAGCGGGGATAGATGTAATATTAAATTTTACGTAGATATATATATATATATATATATATATATATATATATTAGGGTGGTCCTTAAAATGGTCATTTTCGAATTTCCTTGCTCCCAGGGGCTCAAATGGTTCCAAATTCATAAAAAACAATTCTCTGAAAGATTTAGCTCTTAATATTAACGTTTAGATAAAGCGCAATTCAATCAAAGTTTGTATGGAAAGAGCATGGAAAAAATTTTGAAATTAAAAAAAAAATGTTTTATGTATAACTTAGCGACAAATGAATGAGTTTTATTCATTCATTTGTTCGCTAAATTACATCTAAAAAACATTTTTAAAATTTTTGGAAAATTTTCCATGCTATTTTCATACAAAACTTTGATTGAATTGCGCTCTATCTAAACGTTAATATTAAGAGCTAAAACTTTCAGAGAATTATTTTTTATCTATTTGGAACCATTTGAGCCCCTGGGAGCAAGGACATTCGAAAATGACCATTTTAAGGACCACCCTAATATATATATATATATATATATATATATATATATATATATATATATATATCAATTAATCGATTGATATATCTACACTTGTATCTAATTTTTTATTTATGTGCAATGTATAAATTTATGAAATGATTTAATTAACTCACCTCCAATCACCATCGTGATAATGTCCAAATGCCTGCAGAAATATAATGACAAAGGCCATAACCGGCTTCACTAAACAGAACTGTAAAGTGGCCTGTTTGCAGAATCGCAGAAATCCTATGGTGTAATTTTTCCCAACCAGACAGCATGTCCCATAAAGACAATTCGACCTGATCGGTTTTCCTCGGATTTCGCTCATTATGTTTCCTTCGCCTCCCAAATATTCGTAGCACAAGCTCAAGAAATTGTATATCACGAAAGCTGTGGAATATATTATATTTATCGTAGTTATATAAAAAATATTTATTGTAATAAATATGTATGTCAAATCATTTGGATAAAAGATAATAATTTATTTAGACAATTATCGACGTTTTTTAAATTTATTTCTTATAACCAATCTGAACCTTGGGTTCAATGAGGTTATTTGCTGATGGGTACAGAGCTGTATCGACATTGAAATGAAATCAAGTAGAAATTTTGTTTGTTTCTATTTCACGTTATTGCTATCGGTTCATATTATTTGTATATGAAATTTACTACTTAAATAAATCAACCCTCTGTTAACACAGCAAGTGTGTACCGTGTAGTATGTGGACCGTGCTATAAAAAAATACGAATTTAATGTACAATCCAGACGAATTCGTAGTGCGTTCTATGGAAACTTGCTATCATGCTGTATGGAAACTGTGCTATGGCGTTATATGAAGACCAATAACACAGTATAAATTATAAGTTGTTTTTATTGAAATGAAAAATTCATATAAGGATATGATAAAATATATATAACATATTTTCATTTAATTGTAGAGTTCATAAAAAATATATGTTCATAATAACGCGCCCATTATTAACAATTTTATGTTTAAAAAGTAAAGTCAAATCTTGTTATTCAAAGTAATAATGCCGTGAGTTACATACTTAAGCGTGCCTTATTACTTATTGAATATTATTTCTCTCAATATTGTTTGCAATACTCATTTTCCGACACATACATATATGTGTATACTTGCATTCAGTAAAGTATATTTACACATGTTACAAATTATACATATCTAAAAATAAGCCATAATATATCCATTCCCAACATATAATTTCAAAGAATAGCTTTTAACTAAAAATCTAGTTTGCAGCTTTCGATACGTTACCGATAAATATGTACTAATTAACAACTGCTAGTAATTTTTCGGTCTAGCGAAACAAAAGTAAAGAATTGCATTTTTTCACGCGACTACAAAATTCCATAATAAAAATGTGTTTTTCATCAAAAGTGAAATTTCCACAGCAAGTAATAAAAATAACATTTCTAAAATGCAAAAAGATGTTGTAATGCTATATTTATGCGTAAAGCGGCAAAAAAATCGAATACAAACCTTCATAGCAATCCCTGACTGTGAAGAAGTACACGTAATAGCTTTCGCTGTTAAAAAACAGCAAACTGATCCACGAATAAGTCGCGTATATGGGAACAATGAACAATATTCGCACGATCCATCGTTGTTCGGCTGGATTAGTGTACCAGCGCAGGTGATGATATATCTGCAAACAATAAGACAATTGCAAAAATTTAGTATTAACAAAACTCCACACTTAGCATAAAAAGAGGGCCTTGATCCGAAAGTGGAATGTTTTTAGCGAAATTTTTGATCATTGCGCACGTGTGCCACTCACTATGGTCAAGCACCAATAATTTTATAAGCTAACAAAATAAATTCGTCTATATATTTGAATTACAAATATTATAATTCAAAATATGAGAATTTTTGTTGTCTGAAAAAATTATTGCTACAATGCAAATACATGAGATTTCAAAAAATGCATTTCTCGTCAATTCAATATTAAAGCTAAAGATAAGATGAAAAATTATTGTAAAAAAATATATTGTTCATTTTCCAACAAATAACTAGAAGTTAATGTTTTATTTTACTTATATATATATATATATATAATATTAGGGTGGTCCTTAAAAGGGTCATTTTCGAATTTTCTTGCTCCCAGGAGCTCAAATGGTTCCAAATAGATAAAAAACAATTCTCTGAAAGTTTTAGCTCTTAATATTAACGTTTAGATAGAGCGCAATTCAATCAAAATTTGTATGGAAATAGCATGGAAAAATTTTCAAAAATTTTAAAAATGTTTTTTAAATGTAATTTAGCGAACAAATAATGAATAAAACTCATTCATTTGTCGCTAAGTTATACCTAACACATTTTTTTTTAATTTCAAAATTTTTCCATGCTCTTTCCATACAAACTTTGATTGAATTGCGCTCTATCTAAACGTTAATATTAAGAGCTAAAACTTTCAGAGAATTGTTTTTTATCAATTTGGAACCATTTGAGCCCCTGGGAGCAAGGAAATTCGAAAATGACCATTTTAAGGACCACCCTAATATATATATATATATATTGCAGAGTTTCGAACAAGAATCCAAAAGTAACAAAAAAGTGCTAAGATATATTCATACATACAGGTAATTAATTCAATTTTGTCATTAACCTTTTCTAAAAATTTTCTATAACTTTTAAAAATGTTATCATTTTTAATATCCTGTTAGATAATCCACTTATTTATTTTTATCATTTTCATTTTGATCATATTATCACATTTCTGTACATTATTAGTTTTTCAATTAATTTATTATTTAAGAAAAATCCATTTTCTTTTCTTAAACATATTGTTTGCTGAAATCTCATCAAGATCATGTTTCTTGACAGATGTCCTGAAGATGGAACGTACCTAGTTCCGAAACGTCGACAGTAAATAAATAAATAAATAAAGAAATTGTTTATTAAAAACATTTCTTGTTTTTTATTACTTTTGGATTCTTGTTCGAAACTCTGCAAAATATACACAAATCCAAGATTCTACCATTTAATACATATGCATACGAGGTCTGTTCAAAAAGTACCCGGAATTTTCGTTTTTTCAAAAAATATTTATTTATTCGTCTACATTAATGTGGTCCCCTTCAAAGTAGTCCCCCCCAGATATAATACACTTATGCCAGCGTTTTTTCCAATTTTCGAAGCACCCTTGATATTCACTTTTTGATATGTCCTTGAGCACTCTCAGCGATTTTCTTCAATCGAGGAAAACCGCCGTCCTTTCATGGGTCTCTTCAACTTTGGGAATAGGAAAAAGTCACACGGAGCCATATCTGGTGAATTTTTGCACTTTGCAACACTTTATTTAATTTTTTACGCAAAATTTAATACAAATTCTTTGACTTTTCAATTCTTCCATTGTAAAAATCGCCGAGCTCAGAAAAGCACGTCGAACCTTAGCGACTACCACAGACAAAGTAAACAGTGAATATAGCTGAAAATTTCATCATACTTTAGGGGCATGTATACCAACACAATAAGAAAAAAATTTGACAATCAGACACTCCAGACCCGCGAAATTTAATTATTAGTAATTCCGGGTACTTTTTGAACACACCTCGTATATATATATATATATATATATATATAAATATATATATTTATATATATATATATATATATATATATATATATTTGTGCGTGTGTGTTTTTTGTGTGTACAATGTGTTTTTATAAAAGCATCATATGTTGACACATTCTTTTTCATGCATACACAAACAACTAAAAAACAATATTGGAAATTAAAAGATGGTTTCTAAGTAATTAATAAATTTCATATTCCAATAGTATTTCAATGTCAGTTCAATCAATAAGCATAGTTTCCAACGCTAAAATTGAACCTTGAAATGAGTTCATAGGGAACCGCTACCGTTGATAATAGTTCGGTGTCAAGTCAATGACCACACTCAGGTAAATAAAAACGGTCGCGTATTATTACGCACCGGAGACAAAGCATATTGATAAAATTATCAAATGCAATAAATTACAGACCTATAAAATGTCTATACACATTAGCTGATAATAAATTTTGCATTAATTTCATAGTTAGCAATACAATGACCTTTTAACATTCGCGATAATGCACGGCCCAGCACTAACATCAAAAGCAATATTTTAGGTATTTATAATAAGTGTGTATGATTACTATCTAACATAGCAATTGCTAGATGCCGAAAAACACTATTAAATACTTTAGAAAACGGGGGATACATCACGCAAGTGGTTAAAAACCTCAACCTCGTACCCACAAGGTTTTCAGGTTCAAATCCCAATCTACAGTCAAGTAGCAGATATCAGATACCAGTATCAGATATGTTTTCAAGTACAAAAAGAACTCTGCTGCGGAAATATGTATGTAAAACATTGATTAGACATAAAAATCACGTTCATAAAATTTCAACAAAAAATATTTCAAATATTTCTGTATAATAGAATTTTGAAGTCAAAGTACACGTATTTTCATTTTGTAATAGCGATTTGTAATAATACAGCTTTGGGGTTGATTTCAACAAAATATATACATACATATAAAAATAAAGAAGAAAACATTTTTTCGATTTTCTGACAAAGTACGTAACCAATAAATTTGATTAGCACTTAAATATTCAAAATTTTATAAATTCCTAGGAAAATTGTCTTATTGTTAATAAATAGATCAAACTACTTTGAGATATTATTTAAAATATACTTACGCAAAATGTGTATTTTATAAAGCATATTAGATACGTATTTAGAAATTATAAAGATTTGCTTTATGTTTGTACAATCTAAACTAAAATCGATTCATTGTATAATCATTCTTGTTTAACTCGTTGGTTACCACGAGAAGATACTTGTCCATATCATCATTGTGATTTATCGAATATTTATTATGAAGTCTCGAGAGTCCGAGAGGTCGAATAATGCTAAAGTATCAGAGTATAACGTGTAGAGAGCTCTCCAGCGTTCGTCTTAACGAATATACGGTATAGCTGGATAGATGTATCGTGAGAATTCATCTTTTGCGCAACATTTCACTTTATAAGAGTCGGGTCATATGCTTCAGTGGATAATATGCCTTCATTCCGAACTGCGAAAACCTATTTCATACACGACTGCGGCTTATTTATAAAGTTACCATAAATTTGCACCATACATGAAAGTGCCAAATACACCTAATTCAAAATACTTTATTTTATAGAAACAGGGATAAGTTTCATTTAACCAGTTAACTGTGGCGCTCCCATCGAACAGTGCGCACACTTTTGTGTCGCACTAAATTTTACTTATTTCTTAACATAAGAATATATTACAGAAGTATTAAAATAAAACCGGATTAATTTAATGAAATATTATACATGACATTGTATGAAAACTAAAACTATTTTCAAAATAAACAGTAAAATATGTCAAAAAAAATTGATACGAATTTAGTAATTATCTAGTATTCTCTCGCGGTTAAATAGAGAACTTACCTTCTAATTATGATATGAACCACTCTTGAACTTTTCACAAGAAACTATATTTAATATTATTTTTCTGAGCTGAAAATGCAAATGCAGCATACCCAAAAAAGTGAGAAATACTATTTATCACATCAAAGATATAACGATTGGTTGAAATTTTGAACTAATTTCTGACTTGGTTTAAAATTCAAATTGAAGCATCCTAGTTTGCAAACGTCATTTTTCGCGCAATTATAAATATATTTAATGTAACTAATTGAAAAATTGAGGTTAGTAAGTAAATTCCAATTCGTGCTGTTACGGTAGTTCACTGATCGTAATTATGTAGAACTTTCTTCAACATTAATAAAATATGTAACGTGGAGTACAGCGTTCGGATTTTCGAAGAAATATAGTAAAAGTGCGATAACTAATATTGCTCTTCCTTAATAATTGTATTTCACAAATATTTTAACTTCAGTGTCGTTCAAATTCTCACAATTATCAAAACAATAAAAAGTAATATGTGGTAATTAAGTTTTAATGAAATGTGTAAATTAAATTTGTATATACATATTTAGTAAGCATACTACGTCATGTCATTATTTGTTAATAAACTGTACAAAAATATGAATAGATCAAATCTCAATTTATATTAAATGATACATGCATGAGGAAAGTCGGATGAATTTTCATAAACTACGACTTAAAAAATATTTCTGCTCATAAGACACATGCACATAAGGAATAACGATTCGCAAAACTTGTAAAATTAGAATCTTAGCACACAAATTTATAACATATTGAATTAAACAGACCGTATCAATATATTTTGTATAAGTATACCGAGCATAATTTGTATGTGACATTTTCAGCAAAAACAGTTAGTTATAAAAAAATTCACTACGGCAATGCACATTTGTTAGATTACCTTCGGACAATATACCATTGCTCTTGTTTCAAAAAGGAAAAGTGTTATTTGATCAATTCATAAACTTGATTTCAAACTTCTTATGAACGTGAATTTCGAGCTTTTATAACTAAAAAATTAGTTTTACTCGGACAAGTAAAGCAGCCATAAAAACCCATTTTTCTAAATCTAAGAAATTTCTTAACATAAATGTGAAATTCCATGCGAAAAGCATTTACAGCATTCATATAATGAATTACAGGAATTTTGTTATTAAATAAATAATGAGTTGTTTTACAGATTTGTTTTATTAACCGCTAATTTGCAAATTAAACAAATATCACGCATGTTTATCAAGACGACGACTTTCAAATTTAATAAAAGTAAGATAAAATGTATCGGGTAAATTTATATTTTCAGGACTGTTTGCGAATATGATATTTGAGTATGATAGAACATTTTTAATTAACAACGAGTTACTTTTTTAGTTTTTTTAATGCTGTGTTAAATTACGTCAAAAACAATTATTGTATAAAATAACTTACTAAAACTTACACAAAAATTATACATTGGAAAAATTAAATATAACATTGTTGTAACAGTCATTCTACATATATATGCTATGACAATTGATTTACATTTTTAATGCAATGGGTGCTAAGTTATGTCAACATTACGATTAGGCAAAAAAAATTATTTTCAAATTATCCATTCCTATTAAAACCAGATATTTCAATGAAAGCAAAAATATATATTACATCGCAATATGTTACATCAATTGTACACTGACAGTATTACATACAATGCATCATACATAATTATTAATATGCATAGATATTAATATGGGAAAATCTTATAAATTTAGTTTTAAAATATTGAAACACGTAAAAACCATGTACAAAATCCCTATACTATACAAAATCTAATATTATAAATGCATATTAACATACAGTAAAAACAGCAAAGGACATAATAAAACGTTTTAAAAAATATATACGTAAAACATTAATATAATGTTTGATATAATATTATAAAAATGTTATATATAAAGTTGTTCCAGAATGAAAATATTTATTTTATTTTTTTTTCCTTCCACAACGTCTCCATATGCAAGAGGTTTACAAAACACCGCTTGTGGAGACTTCTTCACATCAAGAATCTATTCTCGTATATCGGTGCCTGGAAATATGCTGGTCGCCAGTGCGCCTACGATTTAGCAACAAAAGGATTGTGGCCAGCATAGTGACAATCACAACAGCGCCTGCTACTACGCCAATCGCTGCAAATAAATCAGCGTTGTCTCCTTCTACACCGACGAGGCCCAACAGGCGCGTCGAAGTACTGCATTCGCGGTCCCAATCCAAAGGCAAGAGGTGTGCATATGATCTCAAAGCTTTATCAAGGGGGCATGTGTCGCCGCACAGCTCCAATTTCAACTGATTTGTTACCCCGTCAGCGCGGTAATACAATTCGACGAAGTACTCGCCGGCTCGTTTCCTCAATTCTAACATTACACATGCAGTATACGGCGGATTATGTGGCTTAAAGGCACCCAATGTGTTCAGCACGTTGGCAACCGTAGTGTCGTGGGCGCTGTAGATCCAGAGCGATCGGTTTGGCGCCAGCTTTCGTGTGGATTTTGTCTTTAAAACGAAGGAATATCTCTTTGAGGA
>NW_020539301.1:27946-49618 GCF_003426905.1 Ctenocephalides felis
ACATCACGCAAGTGGTTAAAAACCTCAACCTCGTACCCACAAGGTTTTCAGGTCAAATCCCAATCTACAGTCAAGTAGCAGATATCAGATACCAGTATCAGATATGTTTTCAAGTACAAAAAGAACTCTGCTGCGGAAATATGTATGTAAACATTGATTAGACATAAAAATCACGTTCATAAAATTTCAACAAAAAATATTTCAAATATTTCTGTATAATAGAATTTTGAAGTCAAAGTACACGTATTTTCATTTTGTAATAGCGATTTGTAATAATACAGCTTTGGGGTTGATTTCAACAAATATATACATACATATAAAAATAAAGAAGAAAAATTTTTTCGATTTTCTGACAAAGTACGTAACCAATAAATTTGATTAGCACTTAAATATTCAAAATTTTATAAATTCCTAGGAAAATTGTCTTATTGTTAATAAAATAGATCAAACTACTTTTGAGATATTATTTAAAATATAACTTACGCAAAATGTGTATTTTATAAAGCATATTAGATACGTATTTAGAAATTATAAAGATTTGCTTTATGTTTGTACAATCTAAACTAAAATCGATTCATTGTATAATCATTCTTGTTTAACTCGTTGGTTACCACGAGAAGATACTTGTCCATATCATCATTGTGATTTATCGAATATTTATTATGAAGTCTCGAGAGTCCGAGAGGTCGAATAATGCTAAAGTATCAGAGTATAACGTGTAGAGAGCTCTCCAGCGTTCGTCTTAACGAATATACGGTATAGCTGGATAGATGTATCGTGAGAATTCATCTTTTGCGCAACATTTCACTTTATAAGAGTCGGGTCATATGCTTCAGTGGATAATATGCCTTCATTCCGAACTGCGAAAACCTATTTCATACACGACTGCGGCTTATTTATAAAGTTACCATAAATTTGCACCATACATGAAGTGCCAAATACACCTAATTCAAAATACTTTATTTTATAGAAACAGGGATAAGTTTCATTTAACCAGTTAACTGTGGCGCTCCCATCGAACAGTGCGCACACTTTTGTGTCGCACTAAATTTTACTTATTTCTTAACATAAGAATATATTACAGAAGTATTAAAATAAAACGGATTAATTTAATGAAATATTATACATGACATTGTATGAAAACTAAAACTATTTTCAAAATAAACAGTAAAATATGTCAAAAAAAATTGATACGAATTTAGTAATTATCTAGTATTCTCTCGCGGTTAAATAGAGAACTTACCTTCTAATTATGATATGAACCACTCTTGAACTTTTCACAAGAAACTATATTTAATATTATTTTTCTGAGCTGAAAATGCAAATGCAGCATACCCAAAAAAGTGAGAAATACTATTTATCACATCAAAGATATAACGATTGGTTGAAATTTTGAACTAATTTCTGACTTGGTTTAAAATTCAAATTGAAGCATCCTAGTTTGCAAACGTCATTTTTCGCGCAATTATAAATATATTTAATGTAACTAATTGAAAATTGAGGTTAGTAAGTAAATTCCAATTCGTGCTGTTACGGTAGTTCACTGATCGTAATTATGTAGAACTTTCTTCAACATTAATAAAATATGTAACGTGGAGTACAGCGTTCGGATTTTCGAAGAAATATAGTAAAAGTGCGATAACTAATATTGCTCTTCCTTAATAATTGTATTTCACAAATATTTTAACTTCAGTGTCGTTCAAATTCTCACAATTATCAAAACAATAAAAAGTAATATGTGGTAATTAAGTTTTAATGAAATGTGTAAATTAAATTTGAATATACATATTTAGTAAGCATACTACGTCATGTCATTATTTGTTAATAAACTGTACAAAAATATGAATAGATCAAATCTCAATTTATATTAAATGATACATGCATGAGGAAAGTCGGATGAATTTTCATAAACTACGACTTAAAAAATATTTCTGCTCATAAGACACATGCACATAAGGAATAACGATTCGCAAAACTTGTAAATTAGAATCTTAGCACACAAATTTATAACATATTGAATTAAACAGACCGTATCAATATATTTTGTATAAGTATACCGAGCATAATTTGTATGTGACATTTTCAGCAAAAACAGTTAGTTATAAAAAAATTCACTACGGCAATGCACATTTGTTAGATTACCTTCGGACAATATACCATTGCTCTTGTTTCAAAAAGGAAAAGTGTTATTTGATCAATTCATAAACTTGATTTCAAACTTCTTATGAACGTGAATTTCGAGCTTTTATAACTAAAAAATTAGTTTTACTCGGACAAGTAAAGCAGCCATAAAAACCCATTTTTCTAAATCTAAGAAATTTCTTAACATAAATGTGAAATTCCATGCGAAAAGCATTTACAGCATTCATATAATGAATTACAGGAATTTTGTTATTAAATAAATAATGAGTTGTTTTACAGATTTGTTTTTATTAACCGCTAATTTGCAAATTAAACAAATATCACGCATGTTTATCAAGACGACGACTTTCAAATTTAATAAAAGTAAGATAAAATGTATCGGGTAAATTTATATTTTCAGGACTGTTTGCGAATATGATATTTGAGTATGATAGAACATTTTTAATTAACAACGAGTTACTTTTTTAGTTTTTTTAATACTGTGTTAAATTACGTCAAAAACAATTATTGTATAAAATAACTTACTAAAACTTACACAAAAATTATACATTGGAAAAATTAAATATAACATTGTTGTAACAGTCATTCTACATATATATGCTATGACAATTGATTTACATTTTTAATGCATTGGGTGCTAAGTTATGTCAACATTACGATTAGGCAAAAAAAATTATTTTCAAATTATCCATTCCTATTAAAACCAGATATTTCAATGAAAGCAAAAATATATATTACATCGCAATATGTTACATCAATTGTACACTGACAGTATTACATACAATGCATCATACATAATTATTAATATGCATAGATATTAATATGGGAAAATCTTATAAATTTAGTTTTAAAATATTAAACACGTAAAAACCATGTACAAAATCCCTATACTATACAAAATCTAATATTATAAATGCATATTAACATACAGTAAAAACAGCAAAGGACATAATAAAACGTTTTAAAAAATATATACGTAAAACATTAATATAATGTTTGATATAATATTATAAAAATGTTATATATAAAGTTGTTCCAGAATGAAAATATTTATTTTATTTTTTTTTCCTTCCACAACGTCTCCATATGCAAGAGGTTTACAAAACACCGCTTGTGGAGACTTCTTCACATCAAGAATCTATTCTCGTATATCGGTGCCTGGAAATATGCTGGTCGCCAATGCGCCTACGATTTACCAACAAAAGGATTGTGGCCAGCATAGTGACAATCACAACAGCGCCTGCTACTACGCCAATCGCTGCAAATAAATCAGCGTTGTCTCCTTCTACACCGACGAGGCCCAACAGGCGCGTCGAAGTACTGCATTCGCGGTCCCAATCCAAAGGCAAGAGGTGCGCATATGATCTCAAAGCTTTATCAAGGGGGCATGTATCGCCGCACAGCTCCAATTTCAACTGATTTGTTACCCCGTCAGCGCGGTAATACAATTCGACGAAGTACTCGCCGGCTCGTTTCCTCAATTCTAACATTACACATGCAGTATACGGCGGATTATGTGGCTTAAAGGCACCCAATGTGTTCAGCACGTTGGCAACCGTAGTGTCGTGGGCGCTGTAGATCCAGAGCGATCGGTTTGGCGCCAGCTTTCCGTGGATTTTGTCTTTAAAACGAAGGAATATCTCTTTGAGGAGTGGACCAGTCTTTAATCTCTTAAGTAAATCAGTTCGAGTGTACGACATAAAACTCAAAGTAGAAAGGTTAATCATTTTGTCTGGGTATAATTGTGCGTCCAGTCAGGGAGTGTTTTATTGTACAATCTTCAATGAAGAGGCAGTTGTATATGCGTTCGACATGTTCGTATCAGTTTTTTATTGTACAATTTCAATGAAGCAGTTGTATGACGATCACCTTCGATTATTGATAAGACGTCCATTTGAGTTGTCAAGTATTTGTACAATTCAGCATTCTCAGCATCAATTTTTCTGTATTCAGGACTATGTAACAGGCGATCTAACTCGTCATCATAAGCGGCACAATATTTTTTGGATGCCAACACACTATCGAGCTTTTCAGGCACGGTGTGAACAGGTATAGGTTGCCATGGCAAATCTTTTTTCCAAACTTGATCCCCAACAGGTGGATATAAACCTGCCAAATTTGACATAGCAGACATAAGCGTGCGATCGACGTCTGTGGAACGCACGAATACCTCTTCACGGTTGTAATGATCCGATATCAAACCATCATAGCGCGCTCGAAGATATTTTCCAAGTTCGAAATGTTGTTGTTTTCCTATGTTCGTTAATTGTCCCCATCCCGTTGACCCAAAATTTAGGGTCGTTCCAAGGATCTGTAGGATATGGATCAATTGGCGTTCTGTCCCCGTGACGATAAATTACATGTGCAAAAATTAATTCACCATTGTCTTTGCTTCTTTTGGCGGCAGAACACTCATAACTCAGCACTAATATTACAACAACCACAAACGGCTTAATCGTATTCATTTTGATTTAAATCTGATAGTTTTTATAACAAGACTATTGTCAGGAACCACAATTAAACAAAGTGTCAATCTGTGTATCACTGTTATGTTACTGCAGCGAGCTGCGAATACGTTTAAACTGACTCGAATCCCGCCAGCTGAAATACAGAGATAAAAGCCAGCTAATATACTTTGATAACACAGATATCGAACATGAGATGACTAGTCAGAAAGCACATTAGTTCAGCATTAATACACACCATTCATGGCTTTATATGAAATACTACACGCAGAAAAATTCTATATGCCCCTATAAATGACTAACAAAATATTATTAACCCTCAATACTTATCTCTTTCTATTTCTGAAAATCGTATGCGGAGACAGCGAATATCAAACTGTATTGCGGCATTCTCAGAAAAAATTACAATACTGCATACAAAATCCACTACCGATAATTGAAATAAAGTCAATACTGCTACAGCAAATTTGAGAAAAATATATATCACAAAAATTTATACATAATTTAATAATACCTGCCTAGACTACTACTTTCTCAAAACTAAGTAACTAATATTCATGGTATATTATAAGTAAAAAAACAAATACGAACTATATATAGTTTTTACAATACTGTTCAAATATAGTTTTATCAATTGCTGCAATTGCATTTAAAATTAATAATAGTAAATTTCAATATCCCAAAGTTTGAGAAATATAAAAAAGTAGTGAGTCATATTCTGCCAGAAATTGAACAAATACAGATAAAAATCTTATTTGTTGGTTTCAAATTGTATGTTTGCATGTGACATTTGACCATTGTATATTTGTGCATGAGATGAAAAAGTGTATGCTATTTATGTAGACAGATTACATTCATCGGACAAAACAAATAAAAATCATGTTTAAATTGCATGAATTTAATGGACCCTGGTCACCATCATACTTATTGATATTGTATTGAGAAGGTCGTGATTATGATTGCATTAATGAATCATGATGTGTTTGTTCGCACTCTGAAAACGCAGAGTGCATGCAAATACAAATTGTTCCAGATAATTGTACCCACCAACGCAAGTTATATAATTAGTATATGTAAATTATTGATACAATTCAAACAAATATACTTGAGAAAGATATACGAAAAACAGATGCGTGCAAAGAACGAATTTAGTTTTTGTATCTTATTTTCTAATTATAGTTGTATGCATATCTAACATAACTAACGGTGGCATTATTTATCGTAAAGTCTTGAAATAGTTTTAATTTAATAATAAAATTTTGAATCAATCGCTAATAAATTAAAGTTTTTCTGTTCATATAATATGAAAAAAAAATCACAGAATATTAATATAAATCAAGTACCAGGTACTAAGTAGTTGTAATATAATAAATATTAATGTAATAATGATGAGGGATCCTGTGAGTATAAATATTTATTTATTAATGATAATAATTACCAATTTTGTATTTCTTAATCATGTGATATTCTCTTAAGTGTTTTAAATCGGTTTCTCTTTATATTTGATATGAAAGTATACGTTTTTAAATCGCATTTACCGCAAAAAAAGTAACTTAGTGATCGTCTCAAATATTTTCTATTATATTGTTAATAAATAATCAGCACATAAAACTAATGCATAAGTAAAACTAAAATATAATTACGAAGTCATAAAATAGGAAATAATACATGCTCATGGCGTATACAAAAATTAGATCAAATAAAAAGTTAAAAAGAAAAAAAATAAAAGGTTAAACAATAAATATGTCAAAATAGAAATACATTATTTATATGTTAAAAAAAACTATATCTTGATTCCACTTATTGATTTGAATTGGCCGCAATAACTTCAACAACCCAAATTCTTCATATAATTTGAAATTTTTAGAACAACTGGCTTAAAGTTTAGAAAAAGATCATATTTTGAAAAATCGTAGACGCAAGGTTATGTGGAATCATCAGGTAGTAATGTTTCACCATTTTGCAACGTTGCATTTTCTTCAAGCTTTTGTGACGCGAATGCATTTATCTGTCACGGATTTACCGAGATGTTTGTAAATGTTGCGAAGGATACTGTTGAATGATAGGTAAAATTATTGTGGCAAGTACAATGTCGTTTCTAGTACTTGAATAATACTATCTTATGAATAGTTTTTATAAATAGAACAAACAAAATAAAGCTCATGAAAAATAGAAAATTGTCGATGATAACGTAATTATTTTTTTAAATAAAAGTCCGACAGAGAAGTTTATCGAAATTATAATGCGATTGGATTCCAATGGCAATAGCGCAAAGCTTTTGAAATTAAAATAAATTTTCAATAAAAATATGTGCTATATATAATCCACTTTTTGGTTACCTTAAATATAAATCATATTTAAGATTAAGATAAGATCATATTTAAAATAGTTAATTTTGATATATATATATAGTATATCTATATATGGAATTTTGTCGATCAAATTTATTTATGGAACAATCATATGTCCAAAATAGAAAGGTTGATATATTTATGAAAGGTTTTATATATTATATTATATATATATATAATATATATATATATATATATATTATAATATATAACATTAGGGTGGTTCTTATATGGGCATTTTCAAATTTCCTGGCTCCCAGAGCTTAAATGGTTCAATTGATAAAAACAATTCTCTGAAATTTATTCTCTTCATTTGTCTTTTAATATACCAATAATCAAAGTTTTTTTAGCAATTTTCAAAATTTTTGCATAGCTATTTTTAATAAAAACTGACACAATTTGTACTTTATCATTGCGCTAAGTTATAGCTAAAAATTTCAGAGAATTTTATTTTTTATTATTTCCATACGAAGTTTGATTGAATTGATTTTTTGGGAGAAAGGAAATTCGAAAATGTATATTAAGGACCACGCTTATATATATATATATATATATATATTATATATATATATATATATATATATAAAGAACCTTTACAATAAATATATCAACCTTTCTATTTTGACATATTTATTGTTCCATAAGGTTCAATTTTTGGTGCCTGATTAAGTAGTAGAGATATCCATTTTCACTAGAAACATAAAATGTATTTCCAAATAAAAATACACTTTTTGGGCGTTGTTGTGAGAAGAAAAACTAAGCAAGTCAAAAGTGTTAATTTGAAGTATGTAATAACATAATCATCACTAGAAAGGACTATCATTGGGTCGCCTTCTAATTAACCTGTTTAAAACTACCAATAGTAATATTTAGTAATCGTTACTAAATGCCCTCATGAAATAGACAAATAGTGATTCATAAGATAATATGAAAAAACATGAAAAGCCATAAATGCAGCAAAAATAGAGTAGAAGATTTCTAGTACAAATAGTATTAAGTAACTAATAGTATTAAGATAATAGATAATAGAATGATTAACATAATAGCATTTTATAGTAGTACTATAAATAGTAGTAATTATGAAACAAATTGGACAATGTTTTGTCTTCGCATTAGCTGTAATTAAAATAAGAAAAAAATCATTAGATAAAATATTAAACATAAAATGTCAGTATGCCGAGTGATATTGTAATCAGCCTTGGGGATATAGACGCCAAAATGATACCAAACCTGTTGCCGTCGCTGGTTTTACGCAATTTAAAATAGTGAAAGTATATATGTCAATAATTTAAATTTTATAACTTTCATATGCATCAATATATATTTATAAATGTTGAAGTCGTAATATTTTAAGAAATCTGCAAAAACATTCCTCGCAATTAGAGATTAAAAAATAAATCGATTTAAGCATGCCTATCTATATGAACAATGCGAATCCATACGCATGAGGTAAGTTAGAGATTGAACAGAGTTGCAAAGCTCTAAAACCATCGAATATTTTTACAAATACAAGTTTTGACTTCTGTACAAAATATAGAGTTATCAATATTAATAACTACAATACCTAGATATTTTTTTTATTAAAAAAGCAAAAATAATGTTGAACTACTAAAACTAGAAGATTATATCGTGCAAATGGTTTACTAAGAACGGTCAGAGAAAAACCAGGTCAGGGATTGCACCTCGCATTCATCAGTGTTGGGTTACGTGTTTGCTAACGATAGCAAATAATTATGTATATTGAAGTCCATGATAGTAGCACCCCTAGAGAGAATCTACAAAGATCTCGATTGCCGATTATTCTCGCATTTATATCATTATTCCCTACTGTTTATATTATTATTTGTACATGTTTATAAAAAAAGAACTAGTAGAAACTAATTGAAGTCAACGAAGAAATGCTAATATAAATAATACCTTATAAAATTTCAGTTACTCAAATGTATCTACAGAATTTAGAATTTTGATATTAGATTTTAGAATTTTGATATTAGATTTCACAACTTTGGATATTCGTACCTAATAATTAAATAATATCTTATTCCCTAAAACTAAAGTAATCATACGTCTCGGCATTTCCCGGATTTATACCTTGTCCCGGGTTTTTCTAAAAGCAATATTAGTCCCAGATTTAAATCTTTTATCCCGGGTTGTCCCGGGTTGTCCCAGGTTTTAAAGAAAGTGTAGGTTTAACTTAAATCTCCCCAATTACAAGATAATAAAATTACAAATACCCACCAAATGTCTGATAATAATATATATTATATTGCAAGACAACGAGTCTGCTTATATCAATTAATACATTATGAAGTGAAAAATTGCTGAATTCAAAATTCCGAAGACGGGTTCAAATAGCCTCTCACTTTAGTAAATTTGAACATTTACTTTCAAATCACGAAAATTAACAAATAAAATTATGAAAATGAACGAACAAGTGATAATTTTTCATGTTTATTATGAAGAAAATTGAATAGAATAATATACAAAACTCAAAAAAGAAAAAAACAGATCGAAAAACATGAGATTTAGTATAACATCATAGATGAAAGAAGAGTATGAAAAGAAAAGAGATAATATAATCCAATAATAGAGTTCTTACTAAAAGTCTGCAATTTTCATTTAAAATCCAATTAATAAAAACTGTTTTTATATTTCATTTTAAAATCATAGTTAAGTTATTTAGCATGACGACCCAAAAGCCGTCTAGGTTTTGACTTAAATGATCATATTACTAAAATGGATAATATTTAAATAACTAATAATTCCAAATAAAAAAAAAACATACAAGCAAATCTATGCTAGCCATTAAAATATCAGCGCGATAAATCAAAGACTGATATCGCTTGCGTTATGACTAAAATAGAATATGTCAAAAAATTGGAAAAATAAAATATATAGACGTGGTTGTATGAATAACAGTACGAGAAAATGCAGAAATATGTTTGCCGCTTAAAATATCGATAGAAATATAAACGCGATCTCGTCTGAATATTATTGAATAACATATTACATTTGAAATTCAAATTGAAAGTGAATTATTTATGTAAAATAGGTTTAAAACGGTAGGACTTGAAATCACTATTCTACAAAGAAGTTACGATTGAATTTATAAATAGGAAAAATATCTTTAAATTGCATTTTTTTGTATATTTTTACAATATTTATTTGAAAAGCAATCAGAATTTAAGAGTCCGAAGAACTATTGTGATGATGCTTCCTTAGAGGTTGGCCTATCTCTATTTGGCATATTTTATTAAAATTGCTGCAATGAAAAAACTAAATATAAATGATATGTGACACACTTAGCAAAGAAATTGATTATTTTTGAGTGGTTGCGTCATTACAGAATATTTCCATAAAATATACAAATTATAGCTTTTATTTATCTTGATAGCAACACGCGAAGAAATGATGAACGCGCAAGTGTATCGGCGAATGCACTTCTAACTCTTCATGAATAATTGAGAATTCTCTTTAAATCTGCGAGGAAAACATTGCGGAATATATTTTCTTCGAGTTACGCAGTCGCACAGGAGCATAACAATAGATGAAAGAAAAACAATCCAATTACGATAGTTTCACTAGATAAATACAAAAAACTTTGTTGCACTTCTTATACAATCAGCATAGTTTAAACGTAATCTTTTCAAGTTTATTTACTTAACACTAGAAAGACGGACGCAGTCATTTTGACTGTTTTCCATTTTCAAACATAAAAATAACTATGTATTTGAAGTCGCAGCTTCGTGAAATTTTCTGACTTTTTATACAACATATAAATGCGTAGATAAATCGTATTATTTGCCTTATCTCACTTTTATTTTCAATATTCTTACATGTTATGCCTGCATGGACGGAAAACAGTCATTTTGACTGCTATAGAAATTTTACATTACAAACGGCTTTGTTATTTTATTGCAAATCGTTATCTCGCGTGGATTCATCTCCAATGAGCGATAATGCATTTGTTATATAAAAATAACCGAATTTTGGTAAGTATTGACATTAGACCGGTCTTTTTCACGTAGTACTTTCAGTATAACGCGTCGTTCAGTTGACTTTTTAGAACTTATAAATAAAATGTCGAAGAGAAGTGAATTATTGCAAAAGCTACAAACATAAGTGAAGAGTGTTCCGACATAGAATCAAATGCAGAAAATTGGGCACAATAATCTGAAGATGAATCGGATTATATTCCACGTGAATCATCTGATTCTGAGGGTAGCGATGAAGGTGATCACTACTGATGAAAATGAAAGTGCTATCAGTGTATGCAGGAGGGTGCTAAAAGGCTCAGAAACTGATGAAAGAATTCAAGAAACGGAAACAGCTGTCGATGGTACTGCATGGACAAAAATTGCCGAAGGTGGTACTTCAGGAAGGTCATCATCTAATTGTGTTTTCAAGGGTATGAAAGGGCCAACAAGCTATGCAAAAAGAATATTATTACAGGTGATCTTGTCAGTGCATTTTCGTTGATAATAGATAATTATATCATCAAACACATAAAACAGTGCACAGAAGAAGAAGGCAGTCGAATTTTGGGGTACGATTAGACAAATCGTTACCGGAAATACGTGCATTTATTGGAATTTTATATGCTCGTGGGGCCTATGAGGCAAAAAAATTGAAAACTTATTTATGGTCAGCAAAGAAGACATGGCAGATCAAAGGTAAAGAAAATATACCGTGAAATCCAGTTCCAATCCAGTAGATGATCCCTGCAATTTTTTTTCAATATTTTGGATTTGGCTGCGATAAATGCCTGGATTCTTTACAAGGAAGCGACAGGAATAAAAATCCAAAGAAAACAAATCCTTAGAGAACAGTTTTTGTTTGAATTGGCAGAACAGCTTTCCGCGGACTACACGACATCAACACAAAAAAAATCAAAGGAAAATGATGACCCACAGACATCTTGCAAATACCAATAGTAATAAAAGAAAATTTTGCCAAATAAGACTTTGTAATAATAATAAAACTAATAATACCTGTCAAAGTTGCAACAAACATGTTTGCGGAAAATGTACTCATAAAAAGATCTCAAATTATATTTGCATGAATTGTAAAAATAATGAATTTTTTTTCAGATGGACTATTTTTTTATTTTTAGCACTCATAGATAATTTGTATAAATGTAAATAGTACATGAAATAATAAAAATTAATTTTAAACAAATTTCTAAACGCATTATTTATTTTTTTCACGGCGCAGTCATTTTGACTGTTTTCAGGCAATGTAGGTATACTCAATTCGTCCGTCTTTCTAGTGTTAAAAATAAAATCAGAATATTTTCATTGATAATTCATGTAAAAATAATGAGAAAATAAAATAGACTACATAACAAGTTTAACTCGTACATAAATAATAGTAATTACATATTAATGATTTGATTAATAAAAGAGCATTGTAATGTGAAAAACGGATTGCAAACCCCAATAAATTTGCAATACTTTAACGCTGGCGTTTTGCATTCCTTGAACACTTTGCCCTCGAATTAAATTTGCAGATGGGTATCGTACTGCTCAGAATTAATTTCTGTCGATAGGGCAGCAGAAATACATAACACGCAAGTTTTGGATATTGTGTGAAATTTAAATATATCTTATTTCAAATACACTTAAATCTAGTAAGATGTTTTTGTATAAAAGTTATGTTTTATAATTACTGCATGCTGCATTAATGCATGTATGTTGTGGTGGCTGAAAGCAGAAATACGAGCGAAAAGATAAAAGAGTAGTAGACAAACGAGAACAAAGGGTTAATTTTTCATAAGTTATTGATGTAATCCATTGCCATAGTTTTATTCTGCCCTATTATTGAAATTGAATATATAAAACAAGAGCATAACCAATTTAAAGTAAGTTTTTTAAATATCGGTAGCATAGCCGTAATAGCAATGTGCTCGACTGGCATGTGTCAAGGTACCCAACTTTGTACAAAAAAACTGAATACTAAATATGCTAATTTAATCCTTTCCACTCGGATGCCGCCGCTCCGGCGTCAAAATTTATATAAATCTCGGAATTCGCGAGTAGAAAGGGTTAATATACTTCTAGTTATTATAAATATCGAAACACATTTAAATTCAAGATCATCGTAACAAAAATTTGAAGGTGAAATATTGAAAGACTTGCAAAAAAATTAATATAGAACATTGAATCGAATAGGATATAAAAGAATAAAAAAATAAGTGTTTAAATTAGCAATGTACTAATACTAATGTAATAATGTAAGTGGAATATTATCTATGTAGTAAGTTGTTAAATGGCTTACTGATTAAGTGTCATATTTTTTTTTGTCAATAAATAATTTATCTAAGTTTTATAATACTAAAGTAAAGTAAAATAAGTAAATAATAAATAATTGTGCCGATTCGGGAATTTGACTGTTTTGTATTTTTTAATACATTAAGAGCAACCCTGTGCAAAGCCATAGAAGCCATACACATTGAGCCCATTCGATCAATACCAGGTGTTTTGATAACAGCTGGTAGATAAACGTAACGACTGATAAGATATGTGATGCTATGCGCCGCCCATGCCACCATAAACATTATTTTTGCCACATTAGAAGTAGATATATAACGCACATCTAATCGTAAGCAAAAACTATATTAATACGATTTAATTTCGATTTAGCTAATTCACATCATTTGTATAACTAAATTATAAAATAAGAACTTTATGACAAGGTGTTACTATAAAAGATTATTCAAAGTAGTAATTAAAATTCACTATTTCAATAAGAATCAAAACATAGGTATTAGCAAATTTCCGCAACATTAAATTTTAAGATATATATATAAACAGCAATATAACTTCCTCCGCAATTGTCACAAAATTTTCGGCACGTAATTCAATATCATAAATTAATAACAAATAAAACAGGTATTTAGTTCACTGCCACTCTAAGGACATTGTGTTTAGCGAGCGTGAAATGCTTGTCACAAATATTTCAAACAATGTATGTAACATTAGATGCGGCTACTACGTTTTCCCATTTCATTACCTGGCCGTGACAATACAATATGGTATTTTATTATTTGAATCGTATTAATGAAAACGTTTTCAGTAAGAAAAATAACATTACAGTTCATACCTATACCGCACAAAATATTTATTACGGATATGTGAAATCAGATGCATATCCGTGTCGATTATAAATGAGTTGTTTGTTATGAACATTTGCACTTTTAAAATGCGCATTTTAAATGCCGTTTTAACATTTGATGTTATGAATGTCATGTTAGTATGTCATTATATATTCAATTCAATTTTGGATATACGTATACTTGTTAGTGTACAATTTTAACTGAAAAATCTACTAGATTCTCAATATTATATTCACTCAATGCTCACTACATGCAATAAAGTGTACTTACTTAGCAGAGAAAATTCATATGCGGTTATCTTTTATGAAATACTATAAATATTTGCAGTAGGAATTATTTGAATTTTATTACATTGCATGCAAATAACGTTGATCCAATAAAATTTATATACTAGAAACATAGGAAAGAAACACAACTAGAACTGAATTGCTTAAGTTTTTTAAGCTCATTGCTAGTAACAGTTTAAAAAAATTTCATATTCATAAGTTATGCTAATACATAATAGAAGCTGTGTTAAATAGACTTATGCAAACTAAAACAAAAACAATATGCAAATTATTATTATCAGTAGTAAAATTGTCTCCTAAAAATATAATTATGTGATATTAAATTTAAAAATATAATATTGGTCAACTGCGTATGAATTTTCCTTCGTTTTATGTATAAAATGCACAAAGATGAACAGTCAAAAAATAAGATCATAACAATTCTACGAACCTGAGAGCAAGTTAGGAACAAGGCAAGACCGACAAAAACTCCAGCAATTCCCTGTGCGGTTTTTGTCTGCAGGAAAAGTCCGTCGCCTAATGCATGAACAGCAATAGGATGAGCAGGTAAAACTGTGCTGCCGCTGGTCGACGCGTTGCTGCCGGTCAATGCTGATGCAACCAGCGCTGGCTCAGAAGTCGACGGCGTAGTACTAGTAACGGACATTCTATAAGAAAACACAATAGCAATTAGATACGATTACCAATATCAATAATGAGTTTCAATCTCAAATCATGTTACCAACAAACGCAAAACTTTCAGTTTTAATGATGATAGAACTTTAGATTATGCAACAGATTTAAAACGAAATAAAAAAGCTTTTAACGAAAAACAGTGTATTACATATGCGGCGAACATGGCTATAATGGCAATGTGCCCGACTCGTACAAAAGAGTTCTCGAGATCGAATTTCGGTACTTCGTATAAAAAAGCTGATTGAGACAACTAAATATTGTAAAACGTTGAATAAAATAATATAAAATGAAGTATGTAATCAATATGACGTGGAACACTAAATACTATAATAACTATAATATGACAAAATTATGTAGAATAAGAGTTTTTAAAAATTGATCATGAAGGAAAACCCGACTTATTTTTATATATATAGAAGATAATCTATTTGCAATTATTTAAAACAATTATTGATTATTTTTATTACTCGAATTTTTAATTACGGTGCGTGAAGTTCCAGCAATTTGCATTAGGGCACGATGCCATGCACCATTAATTTTCTTAGCTATAAACCTTGCGGAGCCCGAGACCTTTCCAACGAATGCAAAATTGCCGAAATCGGTTCGTGGGTTCTGGAGTTATTTCGTCAGGAAGGAAAACCCGACTCATTTTTATATATATATAGAAGAAGATATATATATATATATATATATATATATATACATATATTTCAAGAACTCTATAATTTTAAATAAGAGTTTGTTAGCTATTGCCTTTAAAATTTGTTAGCTATTGACTTTAGCAACGAGGATTATCACCACATAAGCTCAATAAACACACTTTTGAAAACACATTTTAATTATTAGTCACCGAAGAATCGTAATTGTATTGTAATTAGCACATTATTACATTTTCATAATTATTTTAATGAAAATGAAAGTGAAAGAAGCATAAATATTAGATATTAACACTAACATATGTTATCCCGTACTGTAACATATGGACCAGCTATCCTGTATGAAATGATAAGTCAACAATATGATATTCTTGACAAACACAACAGGTATTGCCGACTAACCAATTTGCCAAATTGTATTTATATTATAACACCACGAACAAGCGGTATGGAATAAATGAACATAGAACAAGGTATGTAGTAATTATCGTGCAAATAATACCAAACATATCTACAACAAAACACTGCGAAAGAATTCATCTTAGTCATTGCATGGGCCTCTGATTAAAGATTAAAGCATTTCAATAACAATCTAAATGAAAACAATACAGCAACAGCATTGTTAGAAACCTTTACACTGAATAAATTCACATAGCCAGAGCTTAAATATTTGCTAAATACTCAGCGCTAATAAAACAAACGCGAGCACGCAGTAGAATTTATTGTGCAATTTGTTGACAAATATTGCAATGCAAAACTCAGCATTTAATAATTATTGACAACAGATGTTTTACAAATGCTTGTTATGCATGAATTTATAACAAAGCACACAATAATTCAGCAAACGCATAAAAAATAAAATTGTTCAACATGTGGACGTAATGCAATTATGTAAACAAGTCTAATTTATAAACTCGGCAAACTCAAACATTTTTATATATTCTTAACAGCAATCAGAACTTAATAGTCCTATAAGCTTTTTGCGACGACTTCTCAATAACGGGGCTTTAGAAAGCAACCCAATAGTTGACCTACCTCTTTTTGACTCAAACTGATTTGTTATCTATATCTTCAAGGACAACCGAAGTCACTACTGTGTGATATTAGGTTGTCCAAGGCGGATGATATCGAACTTGTAATGATTGGAAGCCCATAGCTCTAACCACTAATCCACGCTAAAGTTGACTTTCACAAACATTTTAAGATTTTAATACAAAATCATTTACCCAAAAAGGTATGCATAAATTTTGTAGATTTTGTGAAAAGAAAGAAGTTCTACGTGGCTCACGTAGACGTGACTACAACACATCGAAAAAAAAGCTTTAATATAGGGACATGTTAGTTATATATGATAAAAAATAGTGTTTTTCCAGGAATTTCGACGATTTTTTTCTTCGATGCATGAAGTATCCCTTGACACATTTTTAATTAAATTAATCTAATAAAGTTACCATGGCCCACGTAAAAAAATATCTGATATTATTGTGGCAAGTAAGTGTTAAAATATGTTAAACAAATACACGTTTTCGTTCTAATACATTTTCATTTCATTGCAATAGATGACATTATCATACCTTAATTTCCTTTAATTTTATATATATATATACATGGTCTGTTCAAAAAGTACCCGGAATTACTAATAATTAAATTTCGCGGGTCTGGAGTGTCTGATTGTCAAAAAATTTTTTTTATTGTGTTGGTATACATGCCCCTAAAGTATGATGAAATTTTCAGCTATATTCACTGTTTACTTTGTCTGTGGTAGTCGCTAAGGTTCGACGTGTTTTTCTGAGCTCGGCGATTTTTACAATGGAAGAATTGAAAAGTCAAAGAATTTGTATTAAATTTTGCGTAAAAAATTAAATAAAGTGTTGCAAAGTGCAAAAATTCACCAGATATGGCTCCGTGTGACTTTTTCCTATTCCCAAAGTTGAAGAGACCCATGAAAGGACGGCGGTTTTCCTCGATTGAAGAAAATCGCTGAAAGTGCTCAAGGACATATCAAAAAGTGAATATCAAGGGTGCTTCGAAAATTGGAAAAAACGCTGGCATAAGTGTATTATATCTGGGGGGGACTACTTTGAAGGGGACCACATTAATGTAGACGAATAAATAAATATTTTTTGAAAAAACGAAAATTCCGGAAACTTTTTGAACAGACCTCGTATATATATATATATATATATATATATATATATATATATATGTTTGGTGCATCATTTCTAGAAATAACACATTAGACAAAAGCCACGTGTATTGCATTCGTAAGATTTCTCCAATTATTAAATATGAATTAGTATTTCGTAAATTAATATATGTAACTAATGCCAATACAAAAACTTTAATTCATGATATAGTTAATTAATGCGCATTATAAATGCGAGAATTTTCAATCACGAGTAAAGATCTTCAAATATTTTTTTCCAAGAGAAATACATTAGCATTGCATAACATGTTCTGTTTCACTGAATTCCATGCAAGTAGTAAGAATCTAAACTTTCACAAAAATAATTAATTACAATCAACATTGAATGTATTTCACTTATTATTGATATTTGCTAGTTATTAGCAATTAAAATATAATAGATGACAGTAGTTTAGAATTAAGACATGTTTATCAAAAAATAAAAATAATTTAAAAGGCCTAATAAGCTCTAAAAAAATCATGAAATGTAGTTTTTACGGTTAAATAAATGTATAAACGATATCTTTCACACATGAAAGTAAAATGATGCATATTCCTATTCCACGTTCTATAACAATACAGTATAATATTATGAAAAGTTCGGCAAACACGATTTTCAAGTTTTTATATAATACAAAACTAGAGAAAGATTTTACAAACTTAAAACTATTTCTTTTTTAGGTTAATTAAATACTCTTAATTATATTCTTATGATCTGAACTTTCATTAGAAAACTGATATTATTTATATTATATGTCAAATTACTTTTTGACATGCATTCATATTCGCCCGACAAGAACAAATTTGAAAGCAATTAAATAACCAACTCATTTATTTTATTGCATTACAAATGATATATGGTAGAAGATGATAACACTGCGTTACAGTAAAAAAAATCTGAGATGTGATGTTGGTTTTTAAGTAATTTAAAGACACTGATTCCGAAAAAAGTAACCGCTTTAGATTTCGAGATATATCAATGTGCTAGTTTTACCTCAAATTACAATGAAAAATAACATTTTATTTTATGCCTTCAAGTCCTTTTATATGGGCTCGCCCGTAGGTAAGTGGTTAAGAGCGACGGGACTTGTTTCAGATGTCCCGGGTTCGATACCCACTTCGAGCAGCCTGTTGTCAGGCAGCAGTGACAACGATTTTCATTTGGAAATATAGATAGTAATATGTTTGCAAGTGACAATAGCCCTCACCCGGCATTGCTGCACCAATTAAAATACTCGCCCTATTACAGAAATTGTAATAATAATATATCATATAGAGATGTGACAACTGATTGGGTTGCCATCTGTCAAACAGACTAGTATTAAGTCAAATCAGCACAACAGCTTATAGGACTATTGAGTTCTGATTGCTGTTCAAAAATAATTTAGAAAAAAAGTCCATTTATATAATTTTCGAGCGTGGATAAGGTCTCACTGATTTCGTCATAAGCTCCAACATTTATCAGCCATCATGTGGACGTGCCACCTCTCCTGATATCGCCCCTCAAAAGTCCTGATATCTTGGTAGATTCTTTCTGAGTCCCTGGTATTTTTCTCTATTTTATTCACAGAATTTGCGAACAGTGGATTTTTTATGAGCTGCCTAATTTGAGGATCATCGAATATATCAGCTTTTAACTCTTCCTTCTTCTCTTTTATCGTTGGTCTCTCAAATCCATCTCAATTCATCACCCAGACAGAAGATTTTTATATGTTCTAGGTTGATCATCAATAGTAGGGGGGATAGGGATCTCGTAGGTGATCGTAAGTAGACCCCAAAACCACTGGGGTCATGGGGTATGACTATTTGCCTCTACCACCTGAATTTATTCCATTGATATTTATCATACATTCGTCGTGGTGGTTCTACTTTTTTTAAAATTAATGCGGTAATAAGATAATAGCATTTCTTTTTCCTTTTGAAGAAAACACACTAAGCAATTTTAGCACATAGTTTGAAGAACTCATGTTTTATCCCGATTGCGCAATTCAATTTTAAATTAGTTGAAATACGGTGTTTTTGCGCAGTTTGATATAGGTTTTCGGTATTTGTCGAAAACATATTCACCACAAATATATCAAAAACTATCTGGACTATGCACACAACATATTAGAGTCAATCAAAGCCATACCAAAAACAGCAGTTATTCGTTGAATTGCGATAAATATGACCGAAATGACTAGTGAGGGTAGAGTTCACCAAAACCCAAAAACAGGAGCTGTTACGGAAAAACGAAAAGTGTATTTTAATTCAGCGTACAATTCAAAGAAGATTTAAAAAGCCGAGAAAAAAAAGTGCCATTTTTATAATAAAAGTTCTTTGAATCATTCAAATCGGACGTTAGTTCTCTCATAAACTACCATTTTTTGCATATTTAGCTCTGTTTCTCCGAAACCGCTGGACCTGCCTTTGCCACTTCTTCCCGTCATTACGAATTGAATGTTTTTTGGATCACTCAAATCGGACACTCCGATCTCTCAAAAACTCGATTTCTATTTTCTGCACTCTTTGCTCTGTATCTCCGAAACGGCTGGACTTGCCTTTGCCAAAAACTAATCAGCACATCTACCTATCGATAAGAATCGAATGTTTTTTGAACCATTCAAATCGGTTGATCTGTGCGCCCGAAAACGTGGCCGAAAATTTGTATCCATACATACATACACACACGCACGCACGCACACACACACATTCATTTTTTCTGAGGTATGCCAAAATGTTCAGAAACCTTCAAAACGTGAAGAAATGTAAAAATTTTCAATTTCGATTTTTGGACGATTACAATAACTTACCCTACGGAAAGTTAATAATGATAATGATAACAGTAATAATAATAATAATAATAATAATAATAATAAGAATATTAATAATGAGAATGATAATAATAATGATAAGAATAATAATAATAAAAATATAAAAATAATAAAAATAAAATAATAGCATCAGGATCACTTCATTGAGCGTCCACTCAAAGAAAATAAATCTACTCAAGTAGATCTATGGGCCAGTTTTTTTAAAAGTCTTCTGCTTGTTGGCTCGTATAGAAGCGGTTGCAATACTTTGTTAGGATGGTTTTTAATTATTTGGTTATGAGTGAAGCTTTTATCCTTGATAACATCTTTAATATAAGGTATGTTCAGATCATTAAGAATAAATTGTAAATTATTAAAGCATAATGATTTACATTTAATATAAAGACAATTAGTGTTATGACGAAGTCCATTTATGATATCTCATAATCAGCGCGAGACCAAAAATTTTCAATTTGGATATCAATGCCAAACCGTATTAAAGAATCCCATAGCACAGAATTTCCTCGATAAATATCGTAGACGAACGCGAAGGCCAGGCTATAAAATAGGTAGACATATAGGTACATCCATACAATAAAATATTCAGGCATTACGCCGTACCAGAAAATATACCTCAACGTATGAAGAGATCTTTGATAAACTTGAGGATAAAAAAAGATGGTAGATCTGGAAAATAGCATTAGTCGTGTGTGCAATTTTTCGAAAATAACTTCGTCATGTAATAGGAAAACTATAATCGATCAGGCTCAATCTATCAACATGTCATAAACGAATTACGGTAATTGCACACCCGCTGGCACAAAGCTACCATATTCCACAAATAGAACAGCACAAAGGCAAACATTTGCAAGGGTTAGCAAGATAATGAACACGTGAAAATGATTTGTTAATGATAATTAATACAGTTCGCAAACTGTGTGAAGTAAATTTTATTGTGTATGTAATTAACACCTTTATTTCATAATTTTAGTAACATTTAACAAG
>NW_020539302.1:0-21524 GCF_003426905.1 Ctenocephalides felis
ATTTTCGAAATTCTCAAAAATATATTTTTCCAGATTTCAAAAAATTTTCAATCTTTTTTAATCTTTTTTAAAAATTTTATGTTTCGGTACGAGAAGTGCCAGCAATTTGCCTTAAGGCACGATGCCATGCACCACTAGTTTATTTGTATTAATTTATGAAAACTACTATTTGACTGACTTATTATTGAAAAGGGCGGCAATCTGGAGACCGCCCGGGCGGCAAAAGTTCTAGGTACGCCACTGTATATATATATAATATATATATATATAATATATATATAATATAATATATATTATATATAATAGGTGTTAAGCTGTCGTTGTGTAATTTCAACAAATAATAGATGCAGCTTACCACGAACATTTGTCGAATTCAGAGCATTTTTATGCCGCCAAAATGTAAATTCCGAATACAGCCTTTGAAAGGTACAGGAAATCCCGTTACTGAGCCAAAGGGTAATTCTGATAAATCAGGCAGCCCTCCTAAAATAAATTGTTATGAAATAAATTGACACTTTAGTAAACGATAGTAATGTTATTGAACTACATATGTTTTATGTGCTGATCGATTTTAGCTTAATTTGCTTACTTTATCATTATATGCATTTGTTCGAGATCTTACCTACAAATATTTTATTCGTTGGATCATTTATATAAACAAAATTCTGATCTGTGTAAGGCACGGTTCCACTATTTGCTAAACCTTCCGTCCAAAGGCTTATTCTTCTTCCGTATCTGGTGATTCGAATAGAATGCCACTCTGCGTTTGAAAGAACTCTGCCACTTCGAACAGTTGATTCTTTAGAACCTGAGACTAATGCATAAGATTAATAATCACATCACTTACAGCTACTCTATTACAAAATGTATACCTTTTATTCGTAGCTCCAGTACTCCGCCCTCTAAGCTTAAGCAAAAGTAACCCTTGTCAGCATCACCACTGAATAAAATTAATCCTCTTTCAGACAATGGCCGAATATCTAGTCGTAATATATATTGAGGTCCTAATATTGGTCCATTGGGCAGTATTAAATAGGATCGAATTCCAGAAAAAAGCGAATCAGAAATATTCTGTACTGAAATAATTAATTACGTTATTTAATATACATCTCATTGTAATAATCACATGCATACAGGATTAAAACGATGAGGTGATGTTATACGTTGCACACAAAATTTATAAAAGTTCCAAAAATTGTTTTGACTGTTCTATTTTAATTTTCAAAATTTTTATATTTTAAATGCATAGATTTTGTTCATATATTATATTATCAATTTAATATAATTTGTGATAGAATTATATGTTAAGGGGGTATTGTAGCCTAGAAGATTAAGAAATAGATTTAACAATCAATTATCACTATTCAAGAATTTGTGTACGAGAGGATTTTTTAAAATTATAAATTATTTTCGGAGATATAGATATTTGGGCACGATAATACCCTCTGTTTCTTTCCTCTGCGAGGCTTTGAACGCGATTTTCTCCAAACTGTTTTTTTGACACGATACTACGATTGCTAAACTTTGATTACTGGACTGATTTACTTTAAATTAGAGTTTTTTATAGACTTCATTTCAGTATGAACAACGCTTATCCCCGTTTTTCGATTTTTACTATTTAAAAAAAAAATCAAAAGTCGGTATATTGTGATATTTTTATTTTGTCCGTATTTTCGTATTTCATCCGGTTGATAACGTAGAAATTTTTGAGACCCATTTGAGATAATACCTGCTAGAATTAAATCATTTTTACTGTTTTTAATTTTAATTTTCTTCTGTATTCTTAAATAAAACATTACACAAAAACTTATAAGAAAATGGGTAGTGAAAATATTGTTTGCCTCTGGAGTTAAAAAACTCCTTTAAAGTTAAAAATAAATGATTTCGAAAGCAAAGTATTAAATGAAAACTCACTGTCAATAGTATTCATCAAATTAAATTAAATTAAATTGAATGAAACGATCTTCCATTTCAGGCAATTACCTTTATCACATTTTGCTCCGTGTCTTCCCCAAGGGCAATCGCAATCAAATTCACCTCTGCTTTTAGCTATGCAATGTGCCTCTGGATGACAATTAGCTATTTCGCAAGGGTCTTTTCCACTGAGCAATCCGGGCCCGCCCTTCCGGGGACACACAAGCACGTCCGAGTTGCTCCGTGCTCTATGCAAGCGCCAGCAGAATCTGAACACGCTTGAGAATTGCATTCAGAGACCATACACCTGGATACACCTCTGCCGTGCGATAATCGAGTATCCTAGTAAAATGATTTAGGATAAAACTAGTGGTGCAAGACATCATGACTTTAGGAAAATTGCAGGAACTTCCCGTACCGAAAATTATTTTTTTAAAAACTTTAAAATATTTTAAAAGCTTTGCAAAATTTACACTTTTGAGAATTTTTTAAATTTAGGTTTTGAAAATTGACTTTATTGAAACTATGAATTCTCATATTTAGAAAATGTTTGAAAATTTTAACTTATGTTCAAAGCAGTCGCGGTGCGTAGCTGCTTATCGAAGCGCATAAGCGCCGCGTCGCGCTTACGGATAAAAATTGGTACGGAACCTATAGAATGTAAACAAAATTTGTACTTATTATTGAAACCTCTATAAAATATCTAATAATTTGATTGCATATGTCTAATAATAATTTTTGACCTGCAGTTTTTTTTTTTAATTTGTTTTATTGAATCTCGACAACCGCAGAAAAAACTATAAAAATTCTTTAAAAAAATATCATTAATTAATGCTAATCTGAATGGAATCGAAATCTGGATTTTGAAAACATGGCAGATTCATCACAGCATGTATATTACATAGACACATAATTCGATTTCTTTATTTTCTATTTTAATAACTTACCCTGCGGATAGTAAAATAGATAAAAATTGGTTATGTTATACTATAATAATAATAATATCTTAGAATTTAGGGTAAAGTAAGAACATAACTAAGACTATATAATTCCCAATGCAAAAACTATTTTTTTACTTTTACTCAAAATTTCTTATAAAAAAATTTAAAATTAAAAAATTGATTCAGACATTTGTTACAGGACACATTGCTATTATATTACATGTGTACTATAATGTAGTTTATTTACATCAATTGTAGTTTGTTACTTAAATAAATCTTACTTGAACAATCTGAGGTGTCGATTTTCCACTTCTTAGTTCTACGTCGTAAATGCAACCAATAAATCCATCATGTAATGGCAAATCATGAGGCAAAGGTGTAAAGTGACGAGAAACGTGCCCACCTAAATATTCGTAAATATTTTTTAATATTAATTTCTTTCTTTATCTAGTTGCAGGAAAGTATTTAATATAATAACTTTTGTTTATTTGTATAAATTTCAGTATATATTTAATTCTGTTAGTTCAAATTGATGACCAGTTTTGTCGTTGAATTCGTATTTTTAATATTTCTTTAATATTGCTATTATAATATCATGTTATAGGGTATATTATTGCATGAAAGTATTTTATTTATTCTATAAATTGTATATTGAAATATGAATAATATATGCGAATTATATTTTTTACCTATATATAGAAATGGTTCGACGTCCAATTTCTGCAAATGTCCAGGTGACCTGCCTGTTACATTGGCAACACCTTCAACCCAGAGCCACGCTCTTCTACCTTGTCTTCCAGTTTTGATAACATGTGGACTACCATCAGGGAGTGGAGAAATCGCACGTGGTGTAAAAAATTCGTCTGGCACCTTTAGTGAAGGTAAGTCAATAAATAGTAAGTATTCCATTAAAAATATGTAAAAAAGCACGCTAAAATATATTGATTAATTGTTTATTTTGTAAGAGTCTGAAATTTATTATTCATTTTATTTACTATAATTGAGCTTTATGGCTTGTTTTGCAAGAATGCAAGACAACTTTTACATTCTTATGATCAAAACCGCTAAGTTATATTGTTACTGCGAAAGTTTATTTTTATTAGTTAGTTTTTCATTAGTCCTCATTAATTTTCATAGCTTGAGAGAAGAACAACTCACCAAATAAACAGAAAGGCAAAAAACTTGAATTTGCAATTTTCTTTATTTTGCGTGCATTATTGTAATAAAAGCTTTTCTTCGAGAAAGTGGTATATGTACATCATCACGTTTGAGTAAATCTTGCTATATCATTATTATAATAATGTATGATAAGTATTAAGAGATAAGTCATAATTTTGGTATGTTTGTAATTATTATTACTTTTAGGCAAACATTAAAAAATTTCTTTAAATACTAACCGGAACCTAAATTCCAAGTGAGCATAATATATCCCTTTACATAACTTATAGCCAGATGGTCACTTCCTTGATCATGCACTCCATTTTGACCCATAAATGCTATCAAGGAAATTTGCTCTTGAGTTTTTGGAACTATTTTCAAATGCATTTCCATACTATATGTAACTGGTCCATTCATAGGATACACCACATAAGACGACAACCCATTTATTGTAGATGCAAAAGATGGTTGAGCTATTTCCAAGTCTAATGGGTAAAGAAAAAAAGTGATTTATCATTAATATTTATTTTTTAAGAAGTGTAACATAAATTTGATATTACTGACTGTGTTCGCAAAATTGTCCATGTTTTCCAAAGGGGCATAAACATATGAATCCGCTGCCAGGAAATGGAGCGCAGGTAGCGCCATACAAACATGGATTATTGGAACAAATTGATTTTTCGCAAGCTCTTCCTGTAAATCTACAAATTAATATAAAATACAGAAATCTTTCTAAATTCATGGAAATCTGTAAATTGGAAGATAAAGATGAAACATAACACTTAATTGTTGAATAATTTTGCACACTATACCTACTGGTAAATAAATTACAATACACAAATTTACCCATTTTTGCATTCGCAATACCAGGCTTCTCCGTTCTGATGGCAAATGGCGCCATTGAGACAAGGACTCGATAAACAAGCAAAGGAAGAGCATTCGGCCACTTCGGACCCCTTGATAGCGTTCTCGAAAATTGACGCGTTCTGATCACCCACCTTAATTAAACAAAAACAATATATCTTGTGAATTCAGAATACATGCTTCAATTCGAAATTATATCTATATATTTTATATTTTTTAGAATGCAGTAACTGTTTATAACATTTTTTAAATTAGTAATTTAATAAAGTAATATTAAAGTTATTTGTGTTAGCAGTTATTAATTTCTAACGTATAATTGCTAATTTTATCAGCAAAAATAATAATATAATTGCTATTACCAAAGTAGCCCTAATGCCCAATGCATTTCGAACTTGTTTATATGTCAAATAAAATTAAACAGTTTTGGATATTAATTTATGAAACCTTAAAACATAAGCGGCAAAATAAAATTTATATTCAAAATATGAAATTCCATAAAATTAACTAGTTGGTATTGGTAATTTGCCTTGAGGCGAGTTACATGAACTTCTTGATTTGTGTAAATAATCGACTTAATCCATGATAGATAAATTAATTTATGAGTAGTTAAAAGTATTCGAATTGGATTTATTACACATTATTGAAAATCGAACACGTCAACCCGGTCGGAGTATTTTTTAAAAGCAAATTTTCAAAAATCAATAATTTTTATAATTGAGCCAGTTTTTTTGTAGGACCCTAATTGTTTAGCATGTTTATTAAGACCAAATAGTCTATCGTTATACCAAGTAAATCGTCTAATTTTAATTTTAACAAATGTCAAAAGAACTACTCATTTTCTCAAACTTTGATAAATTTTTAAAATTAAACTACTTGTCGTAAGGCCGTAATATTTCAGTAGGTTCTATAAGACCATGATATACATCGCCAAAGATAGTTTCATGAAAATCTGCTTAAATTTTTTTTCAGCAGTTAATTACAAGAAAACGACTCGGTAGATTTTCACCTAAAACTAATCAGTATCATTCCCAAATAATATCTTTGGAACAGTTTTTGATTTTTTAAAATCAAGTCGGTAGTATAAGCTTAAATGTGGACGAAAAGTTTAACACTTTTTTTCAAATTACAAGGAAACGGCTCGGCCGATCGTCGCACAATAGTCAAAACAATAGTCCTCATTGAGATACATCAAATGGCTTCTAAATTTTTGAAATCGGTCGAGCCGTTTTTGAGAAAACGTCGATTTATGCAAAAAATCTGTTCACATACACGCACACACATACACATTTACAAACATTCTTTTTCCAAATTTGGTCTCATTCGATTCAGAATGGCTTGAAACGTCGAGAAAACATAAAATTAGCGAATCGGATTTTTTGATGAAAACAGAAACTTCTTCGGGAAGTTAAAAAATAAATAAAAATATATAATTTTGATTAATTGAAAAAAATGTTAATTCACCCCCATTCCAAATATCTAACCTTTAGACCGCGCATGCAACCAACAAAACCTTGTCGTTTATTGGTATCTGGTTTCTGATTGGATTGCGGTAATCCTCCCAAATGCAACCAAGTTTTGCTGGACCACGGCAAACCAAGGAATGATTTGAATAGCTGATCGCCACTCATTGTTAGAGTATCATTAATTCGAAGTGAAGCATTGCAGTGATTATGTTCTGGATTGAAGACCAAGCTGAAAAAAATAATATAAATAATTTTTAAATTCGTTCACAAATGTATTAAATTCAAAGGCGGAATGAAAATAGGACAGTGTATAAGACAAGCGAACAAGCATAGGGTGTTAAGCCTAAGGCATACAACTATGGGAATTAGCTTCCAGATTAAACGTCTTAAAATTTAAAGATATTGAAATACAATATTAAATGATATTAGTACTGTAAACGATGATATACAAACTCATTCAGACAAGTACAAAATCTGCATCAAGGATTATCTAAGCTCATTTGCAATAAAACTCCGATAGAATACTACCAGAGACAGAAACGGTCTATTCTACATTAATCTTCAACCAGTAATTAAGACCTTTGCCTAATCACCGTCAGTTGTCAGATTATTTTGTGCTTTTATTTTTATTCATAAAGGTTCACTACTTGCTCTTTGCGGATAGTTGAAATGCTGAAATAATTATTATTTGATAAAAAAAAATCATATTACACAACTTACCTTGCTCTTATACCCATTTCATTTCCATCGTTAACAGGAGCTCTCGTTTCTCCAAGAACCATTGTTTGCACTCCACAGCTGAATTCGAATTTTAATAGACCTTCTTTCAAATAAACAGTCATATAAGCATCGTCACCAACAGTAGCATGCAATAAAACTCCATCAGGAGCTAAAGTACGGGCCTGTACTTTCACATCGATACTTGGATTTGGGCCGTACAGGACCGAATCGGGCAAACGATGTGTCAAAAACGAAGTACCACCAAAAGCGGCTGTCGCAATATTTATTGGTCTTGAGCAGGTGCTGCCGTGGTATTTAAATGTACAAATGCACTGAAATAAAAGAAATAATTTATATGATAATAATTAATGTAATTGCAAAAGTTAATGCAATTTTAGTCAGAATTGAAACAATTACAATGAAAGCGGTCTATATGAGTTGTATTATAATTACCATTAGACTAAAACCGTAATTACGAATATTATAAAGAATTGTAATGAACACCAATATTGGCTAAAGGTAAATAACTGGTACGATATTGAGCTTTTCCACCTATAACTAATGCCATAAAAAAGAAAACTAACAAACGATGAGTAGTTGAATAACAAATAATATTTTTTCACATATTACACAAATATAAAAAACATTCAGGAAAAATGTAAGGAAAATTAAATTCGTAGGGTGTTGAGAGGAGCAGATTACACACATAGATGAGATACTTATAAGCTTTTTTTTTATAGCTGGTATAAATTTGGAAAAAACTTCAAAATATTTAGCATTTTTAAGAAAACTGTAATCTTTATTCTTATTACTATACGCATGAAATGCATAGATTTAACCTTTACCTTTGCTCCCTCAGAAGTTGTTATACAAGTACCACCATTTTCGCAGAATAAATTTTTGCACTCGTTACCATATACAACCGTTGCTGTAGAAGTCGTCAAATCCAAATATGATGTAAAAGTTGAACTGATAGTTGACGAACTCGTCCAGGGCATTGTTGTGTCTGATTCGGTTGATGTCTGCCCTGGTCTCGCATCGGGTTCATCGGTGAAAAAATGAGATATATCAGTGACATTTAACAACCCTGAAGGAGTAGTGATAGTACTATCAGTTATTTCAGATGAAGTTGAAATAATAGTCGTAGTTTGAGGATCACTTGGCGAGAACGTAATTGTTGTAAATTCCGTCGTATGTTCCGTCGATTTATTAATTACTGACGATTGTGGTGCAAAAGTAGTTGGAAATATTATATTCGTAAAATCTTCCGTTGTGGTAGAAATTTCTTCGATTGTTCTTGGTTCGACAGTATCTTGTGCTTCATTGATTTTTGTAGTGATATCAAACATATGGGTAGTGAGCTCTGTGCTAGTGGGTTCCGATGTAAAAGCTATTATTGTGGTTGGTATCTCTGTGGTCGGAATTTCTGTTGTTGTTGATAAAGATGTTGTTTCTATGATCGTAGTAGTTTCAGTTGTCGTAAAAGTTATAATTTCGGTAGTGGTTGTAGTTAAATTTGGCCGAACATAAGAACAATCCAATAAACCATAAGGCAGTTCTAAACATTCGCATAGAAGACCTGTAAATAAAGCCATGTGTGTATTAATAACTATATACTATTAGTTAAATCTGAGTTAAGCTTTGTGTTTAGAAATATAACATCTTTATATTTCTTGAAAGCTATGTTAGTGAGGAAGTACAATAAATATTTCTACGAATTCCCGAAAATCTGATTATGATAATTTCAAAAATATCTGTGGTTTCGCACGCACAATAAAAGCTATATCATTTCTTTTATATTTCCATATTGTATCCACATATAACATATAATTTGCCGAACTCCTTTCAGTCCATTAGCTATGAAATATGTATTTCGAAAAACAAAATAACGAAAAGTGAATAAAGTAAAAATGAATGCATAATAGAAAAAGTTAAAAGTTATAATTTAAAATTAATTTATTTATAAACCATGTTTTTTGAGTAGTTTTATGTTGTATTTGTTCGCAATGATGTTTTGTATTGTTTATTATAGTATTAAACTATTATAATGACCAAAAACGAAATAGAAAACATACTAGCTCCCAAAACGTGATAGATGCATGTCAGTGGCGTAACTATAGGGTGGCGTGGGTGGCAAAATGCCACGGGCCCCCGACCTAAGGGGGCCCCGACCCAGGAAATCGAGATTCGGAAATACCTTATAACATTGTACATAAATTTTATTTCATTTGAAACTTATATTTTTATTTTTTAAGTTTAAAGTCGGAGTTAATTATTCAACCAAACTTGCATCGAACTTACATTCGGCCGAATATTTAGTTAGTTAAAACCAAAGGAGTCGCCGCCTCACAGCGAAAGTATTTTAAGTGTTTTATCTTTTATGCGATAACGAGCTGCGATGGATCTGCATCGGAAAATCTTTAGTTTATATAATATATCAAGAATGAATTAATGAATTTATTATTGTATATATAATAATTTATACTTTATCGAATTTTAAGATAAAAAACAAACACGTGAAGAACTCTTTTCACAGCATCGACAGCAGGCCTTCGCGGGGCCTCGTATCAAAATTTGTTTCGGGGCCCCCTTAAGAGGAAATTTTTTATCACAAAATATAAAAATACATAAAATTAGAAGAATAGTTATTTATCATTCTAATTATTTTTCTATCTAATTTTCTATAATTTTCCGAGCTTTTCATAAATGATCCAGATAAAAATATTCTCCCCTTATTCGAAAAACTGAATTATTAAGTGATCTTTAGATTCTAAAGTTTCTGTCCCTAGGAACAATAGTGACAGGTCTGATAGACATTTATGTCCTAAAGTGTTTACGTATTTTTTCTTAGTTTTAATTTTGAATTTCGCCGTATTAGTGAAGCACATACAAAGTTTTAAAATCTTTTCAAAATATTTTGCAGCAGAAATAAATTCTTTTAAAGCATTAGCTTACAAGTTAAAGTTCAATACCGCTCGATAACTACGTCCAAGTCATTTATTTTTTGTATAAATCGTTAGTTTGCTTTAGATATTTCTTACGCTCGATGGGCCTCCCTGGCCCGTGGCCCTGTTTCAAGCCATTCTGAATCGAATGAGACCAAATTTGTAAAAAGTATATATGTGTTTGTGGGTGCGTGTGTGTGAACAGATTTTTTGAGAAATTTTTGCAGAAAAATGAAAAAATTTCCGTTCAAGTTTTAGTCCGCAAATGTTCGAAAGATATTGGTTGGGAATCGTGCTGATTAGTTTTTGGTAAAGATCGGCCGGGCCGTTTACTTGTAATAAAGTTTAAAAAGAAAAATTACGACGATTTTTTTTTTTTTGACGGTCATATTCATAGTTTTGTGGATCATACTAAAAATATTACGGACCTACGACAAGTCGTTTAATTTTAAAAATTCTTCAAAGTTTGCAAAAATTAGTATCGTTCTTTTGGCATTTGTCAAAATTAGACTTTTGATCGACGTTTTCTCAAAAATGCCTGAATCGTTTTCAGAAATGTATAAGCTTTTAGAGAAAACGTGTTCGTTCGTTTTCAATTATGTATAATAAATCCACTTGGAATACTTTTAATTACTCATAAATTAATTTATATTTTATTGATTAAGTCGATTAATTATATATATCGTGACGTTCATGTAACTTGCCGCAAGGCAAAATACCAATACCAACTAGTTAAATCATAAATTGTCATGAAGATCGAACGTCACTACTTAATCAATAAAATAAAGAAAATCAATAAAACAAGAAATTGTTAATGGAAGATTATGTAATAATTAAATTTAAGATTTAAAATTTTGTTTATTAAAAAAATACGTTTTTTAGTTTCCATTTATTCTAACGTTGAATATATTCACTAATATTTCATGTTTGATTTTCAATAAAAATTAAGTTTTGTGTATTTTTTGTTATTTTTATATTATTACAACTAAATTATAATTATACCTCTAAATCAATACTTGACTTTTCTGCCTTTTGTATAATTTTATAATTTAAAGCCATAAAATATAAATTAATCGAAGTTGGTTTGCTAATTGTGATAAAATTCATTAAAAATTGTTTTAGCCAGTAGAAAAACAGCGTGTAAATGACTATTCGCGTTTATTAAACAAAATTAGATAAATTAAAAATTGAGTACCACGATAGGGCCCCATCGAAAGACTTTGCCACGGGCCCCGGAGGGTCTAGTTACGCCACTGATGCATGTACCTACTTATTTCGAAAAAGAAATATTTTTGCATTTTTTGAACTTTCCGTAGTTGGATATATTTTTCGAAACTTAAGTATGAACTAAGTTAGGAATATTGAAATGCAAGTTTATCGTCGTTATTCTTGACCACAAGACTAGACAAGACAATTCATATTCATATGCTTTGCGTTTTTAAAAAACTTGCATCTTAGATGTTGTAGTATATATATACTTCATGATTTTTAATATTTCTTACGATTACGACAAAATTGTTCGGAAATAATGGGATATTGCATATACATTTTTAATTATATCACTACCTAATGATAGATAGTCGAGTGATATCCTAGACAATAATAGAATATAATATATTTATAATGAATGATTAATCAGGTTTGGTGTGAAAATAAGTCACCATTGGTTGTCAAAATGGCGATTTTTGATAAAATCCAAAAATATTATCAAATACCAAGACATTTAGAATGTTTTGATATTTTTGTCGTAACTTCACGATATGTGTAAATAATGAATTGGGGCATAGATATTTAGGTTTAAGTGCTTAAATTCGCATAATGATTAGTTATCTAATAGTAAATAATAATAAAAATCAGAATGCAAGTTTAAAATTATTTTCTCTGAACTCACCAGATATGCCTTGTGGACAGGAGCATGTAAAACCATCTACTCCATCTATGCAGGTCCCTCCATTAATGCACCGAGGACCCAGTTGACATTCGTCATATTTTTGGTCGCATTTTTCGCCATGGTAATCAGGTACACAATAACAACGCGGATATCCGAATTCCATGAGACACAATGATCCATTGGAACATGGATTATCAGAACATTCCAGAACTGGTCGTTCGCAATCGTGTCCCGTGTAACCTATTTAAAATAATGGTCAAAATATTTTCTGCAGGATGATCAAGAAAGTCAAGTAAGTAGCATTGCTTGATGAGATATACTATTTTATTTCGTTAAAAATGTTGAAATTTCAATCTAATGCAATTATATTGTAAATGTTGACTTTGTTTAGTCGTATTCTTTGACTTATTATATAAGACGTTTATGTCATTTATCAAACATGCAAATTATTTAAAATATTTATTTTAACACTTTGGGGACGGCTGTCCACCTCAGTGGACAAACATACTCTGTTAGGCACAGACTATTTTATAAACAATGACTCAGTTTGCATCGAAAAGTTGAATAAATTACATATAGCAGTGATAAACTATATTGTATTTTGAAAATAATTTTAAGTTATTTTAGTAGTATTTTCAGCCTTTTTCTTTGCTATATGGTCTTTTTTTAATATTTAAAACGACCGAGGGCTTTTAAATATGGCAAAACGACTGGTAAATTTTGTGATTTAAGCAGTAGTGAAGATGAGTTTCAAATAGACATTCATACAGGCAAATTTTACGAAATTACTATTCGCACCGATGATAGTGATGAATGTGATGATGATATTATCCAACCAACAAAAAGAAGAAGTTCGATAAAATAAATGAAGAGCGGGAAGACATTAGCGAATGTGCCGATTCTCTTTCAATAATCGAGTTTGACATACATCAACAAACACCCCGACTACAAATACCAAGCAATATAAGACATCCAATAGATTATTTTACCTTATATTTTACAAATGAATTATTAGCCAATATAATAGAAAAATAAACCATTATGGCAGCAAAAAAATTACCAAATATACTGACTAATCAGGATATTCTAAATGCGAGTGAAAGAAAAAGGGATTGTATTGCCTGTTCTAAGAGAAAAGCACCAGGAGGGAGGCATTTTATTGTAAAACATGTCAAAAGCAACCAGCTATGCATTTTGGAAATTGTTTTGACCGTCAACATTCTTTATAAAATGATCAAAAATAAATTATTATTATAAATGTATGTCCTTCAATGACCACAAATTTTTATCAAACAAATTGCATAACTTACACAATGAAATCAAGTTTATAGCCGGTAAAATAGATTGTTTTGAAATCGGTGCCGTCCCGAAAGTGTTAAATTCGAAACCAAAACGCTCATTAAAGCTTATTTAATAAGGAGATTTTTATGTTTTCCTTTACGAATTAAATATTCGTCGAAAAAAAATATTAAGAAATCAATGTCTCGAAGAATTTATATTTGATAATATAATATTACGTATTTATGAAAAATCAAGAAGTTTAATACCATACAATTTAGTTGCCAGATTTTTGGCTGAGTGGAGAGCGATTTAAACTTCAACAACGTGTCAATATAGCATGTCAAGGATATTCAGTACGCACGTATAGGCATATCGAACTAATATATAAACTCACAATTTGGTCACATCACGTAAAATTGTTAGATTGCGCACTTCAAATAGGTTATTTTTGCTTTTTTTCATTTTTTTAACTTCCTGAAGAAGTTTATGCAGAAAAGTGAAAAATTGTTTGTCCACGCTTTAGCCCGCAATTCTGAATCGATTTCGAAAATTCAAAAATAATTCGAAAGATATTGGTTGGGAATCTACCTGATTAGTTTTTGGTAAATATCGGCCGGGCCGTTTTCTTGTAGTAAAGTGTTAAAAAAATTTTTTCGACGATTTTCATGATTTTTTGATAGATAGATGATTTGATTTTGATTTGATAGATAGATGGCCTTCTAAATCATACCAAAATATTACGGCCCTACAATAAGTCGTTTAATTTTAAAAATTCGTCAAAGTTAGCAAAAATTGGTATCATTTTTTTGGCATTTGTCAAAATTAGAAGTTTCATCCACGTTTGCTCAAAAACGCCTGAACCGAATTCAGAAATTTCAAAACTATTTGATGTATCTCGATCAGAGTTTTCGTTTGTCAGTTTTATGCAACGACCTGCCGAGCCGTTTCTTTGTAATTTGAAAAAAAATTAAACGTTTTGTCCACATTCAAGCTCGTACTACCGAATCGATTTTAAAAAATCCAAAACTGTTCAAAATATATTAGTTGGGAATGAAACTGATTAGTTGAAAATCTACCGAGCCGTTTTCTTGTAAATAGTTGTTAAAAAAATTTAAGCCGATTTTTATGGAACTTTTTTTGGTGATAAATATCATGGTCTTATAGTAATTGGTAATACTGAAGTATTACGGCCTTACGACAAGTAGTTTAAAAATTCATCAAAGTTTGAGAAAATGAGTCGTTTTTTTGACGTTTGTTAAAATTAAAATTAGACAATTTACTTGGTATAACGATGGAGTACTTAGACTTAATGAACATACTAAAAAATTAAAGTTCTACGGAAACTGGTTCAAATTAATGTGTAGTGGTTATCACATCTGTTTTACACGCAGAAGGCCGCCGGTTCGATCCCGGCCAAATATTTAAAACAAATTAAATTGCATTTTTTTTAAATATATTGTAGAATTCGATATTCAATTCATTTATTTGATTTGCTTTAGTACGCATATAGTATACTAAATATATTTAGTATACTATATGCTTACCAAAGCAAATTAAATAGAATGAATTGAATATCAAATTCTACAACATATTTAAAAAAAATGCAATTTAATTTGTTTCAAACAAAACTAGAATGTTTTATGAAAAACTTACCAATGTAGCATGCGCAAGCATAATCTGCAAGTTTATCTACACAAACACCTCCATTTTGACAAGGATTAGAAGCGCATTCATCTATTTCCAATTCGCAAAGACTTCCTTGCCATCCTAAAATAAAAATTTATAATAAAGAATCAAACTGACTTTCAAAATACATAAAACTCAAAAGTAATTGAAAGTTCATCAACCTTCAATGGCAAATTCATAGTTCAGGTATTATTATATGCCAATTTTCTTAAGTTAACTATTTTAAATAATTATGAGTGTTATTTCATTTTGATTCTAAATTACTATTTTATTACAAAACATTTGTGAAACATAATGTGATTGATACCTGGTTGACAATCGCAATAAAATTCTAATCCTGGACCTTCAACACATTTTCCTCCATTGCGACATCTTGCAGAGCCTGTAGCATTACAAACGGCCACATCTTGTTCGCAACGGGTTCCCAAAAATCCAGGGCCGCATTGACATCGGTAACCATTTGCAAAATCCCAGCAAGTCCCATTATTTAAGCAAGGATTCGATAAACATTCGTCAATGTTTACGGAACAGTCATCACCTGGCATTGGATATTTTACGATTTTATTTAGTTATAAGAAAGAGAAACTACGGGAAGTTAATTAAAAACTAGTTGATTTGCAAGATTGCAAGTTACATGAACTTCCCAATATGTGTAAATAATCGACTAAATCCATGATAAATAAATTAATTTATGTGTGATTAAAAGTATTCAGAGTGGACATAACTCGGAGTATTTTCCAAAAGCAAATTTTCCCAAATCAATAATTTTTATAATTGAACTAGTTTCCGAAGGACTTTAATGGTATAGTAATTAAGACTGAGTGCTCTATCGTTAAACCAAGTAAATCGTCTAATTTTTTTTAACAAACGTCAGAAAAACTACTCATTTTCTCAAACTTCGATGAATTTTTTAAATTAAACTACTAGTCATAAGCCCGTAATATTTCTGTAAGTTCTATAAGATCATGATATATATCGCCAAAAAAGTTCCATAAAAATCGGCTTAATTTTGTTTCAACGGTTAATTACAAAAAATGGGTCGGTAGATTTTCACCTAAAACTAATCAGTATCATTCCAAATTAATATCTTTCGAACAGTTTTGGTTTTTTTAAAATCGATTCGGTAGTATGAGCTTAAATGTGGACGAAAAGTTTAACACTTCTTCCCAAGTTACAAAAAAACGGCAGATCGGCATTGAGATACATCAAATGGTTTTCAAATTTCTGAAATCGGTTCAAGCGCTTTGGAGCAAACGTCGATCAAAAATCTAATTTTGACAAATGCCAAAAAACGATTCTAATTTTTGCAAACTTTGACGAATTTTTAAAGTTAAACGAGTTGTCGTAGGGCCGTAATATTTCAGTATTCGTCAAAAAAAAATTCATACAAATCGTCGAAAAAAATTTTTTTAACACTTTAATACAAGAAAACGGCCCGGCCGATCTGTACCAAAAACTAATTAGCACGATTCCCAACCAATTTAAGTGAAAATAAATACATCATATAACAATTTTGAATGATGTTTACTAGTAATATGATAATACTCGTGATGCACACATTTATTAATATGTCAACCATTATAGTTTGGGCGTATCGGACTTCCGTTGCATTTGTACGGATTTACACCTAGGTCGCGCGTAAAGAAGTTTTACTTCAAAAAAACTAATTTTTAATAGTACCGAAAATGTTCGATAACTTCAGTCCCATGATAAAAACTTTTTGAATTAATAAATGTAAAATTTTGACTTTCATTGTTACACTCGTTTGTAAATTTACATGTTTTTAAATTAAAATTATAAGTTTTGAATTGAGACCTGTGAATCCATCGGGGCACGAGCAATTGTATTGAGCAACTCCGTCGATACACGTACCACCATTTTTGCATGGTGAAGACCAACACTCATCCCAATTGGTTTGGCACTGCACTCCCGTATATCCATCGATGCAGAAACAAGCATACGTACTGCAAATGATAATAAAATACTTGTTTTTAAATTTTTTGAATGATGAAAAACCTTTTGTGTAGGCGTAGAAAAATTTTTTTATTTTTTTATTTATTTATTGTTTGAACAGCAATCAGAACTCCTATATGTTCTATAAGCTGTTGGTTAACGACTTAATACTACTTTATTTCATGAGAGGCAATCCATCGATTAACCATTCTCTTATGTGTGGGATATTTTTGATATTAGCTCTTACGTCTAATAGTTGCATATGATTGGATGTTGCAGCTATGTCCACGAAGGACGATTTCCACTTGGAATTATATTGTGGTCTATAATCCCAAGTGGAAATTTGACATCAAAGCTGCCTGATGTCGGGCTACGGCGGTAGCGGGAATCAATCCAGCGAACCTGGAACTAGTTGGTGCTAGCCCACGCGTAGAAAAATGATTTTCTAAAAAAAAAATTTCTAAAAACCTTGCAAAATTAATGAAGATGCAAATTATTTGCAACAATAAAATTATTGAAATATTTCATATATTATATAATTTTTACTCTTCTCAAAATATCTATTTCAATTAAAAATTTATTTGTTTGCAACTGTGAATGCAGTTGTTATTATATCCTGACTTATTTATAATAACATAAATACCAAACTGTATAAAAGACAGTAGTGCAATTATGCTATTTATTATGCAATTTATTTTCGTTGATTAATTGGTATAAGAAAGTTTCGAACAATGAAAATTAATATAAGGTTTTCAATGATAAATATTAAAAAAATATGCTATAAAAATTTTAAGTTTTATTTAAATAATTATTTATGATTTGATAAAAAATAATAAAAAACATGTAATATTTTTTTTTAAAGTTTCATTTGAATAATTACTTATGATTTGCAATAAAACTATGATACAACCAAAATTTATATCACATGTAACTACTTTAATGATTTTTAAATACATTTGTCTATTATGAATTTTATCACTGACCTGTTTAAATCATCTAGACAAACTCCGAATAAACATGGATTGCTAAGACAAGCAAATCCAGCCCTTGTTCCAGGAGCCCAATACAAACATGATATTGCAATTACTAGGGCCGCAATAGGTACCGCGCTACCGGGCGCCCGCATCTTTTGAACTATTGAACCGCATTACCCGCACTGAAAAAAATAGTAAAACAAACTGATTACTAAAAAACTAAACTTGTAATAGAAGTACATTATAGTATTTTTTTTTAATTCTTTGAATCGCAATAAAAACTATTCTCAGTGTTCTATTGTGATGTTTTTTCCTGCGTTCTAGCCTTATTCGAAGGTAACTCAATTTGTTTGTTGTTTGGGTTTGTTTCTCATCGCGCTAAATTGTTTTTACAGTTTTCAGCGAGATGTGATTTCCGGGAAAGCTATTTTCACATGTAAAAAGTTTTGTGTCTACTTCTTTAAAACCGGATTACTGTCGTTTGATATCAGGTTGTAGGTAGCGAGAGATTTGAACTTGACATCTTGTGGAGTCACTTACGACGAATGCTTCATAACACAATGAACTTATATTTTTTTATTAATTAAATTATTATTAAAATTAAATATTATTAAAATAAATAGACACATACTTTACTCAATTTTAACTACAATTTTCTATTAAAATGCATACTTTTATGACTTTCTTGTATTAAAATCCTATTTTACAAACTTTATTACTGTAATGCAATGCAATAATCATACAGGGTAGAGCGGGGATCAAAGGCCCGCGGGTATAAAGGTTCACTCACGATATCTCAAAAAACAGTAAAGTTAAGAATTTTTTAACAATATTTGAAATTAGACGAAGAAAGATGTATAACCAGTCATCGCCTTGATTTTTACGACGATGCTATCGGGAGGAAAACGTTAATGTATAGAAATCCATAACAAAAGTATTTTCCTTCGTTGTTATTTGTTTTGGTTGCGACCACTGTTGCTTTTGGACGAGACCTTAATATAATACCCAAGTATATGTTTTTTAATTGTTTTATAAGTTGTATTGTTGATTTTTAGTAAGATTCAACAACGTTTTTATACAATCTCTATAAAACTTTGAACCTGGTTGGGGTAACATAGACCAATTGTACATTTACCCTGGTCAAGGTAATTTACTGTGTTATCTCTGTAAAAAAAAATTCGCCCATGACGTTTATACTTTGCATTGATTGAACAATGTAGTTATTATTTTGTAAAAATCCTTTAAAATTAAAATAAAACATTGGACCTATTTGTCTTCTGGCCGTCACAATTTTTCCGCATATGGGGTAAAATGGACCAGGTTACAAATTAAAAAAAACACGAAACACATTTCTTTCACGAATTTTTACTGAGCATAGTCAGATAGTTATTTGTTTAATATGTATTATTTGTTGTGATTAATTGATTTGCTTGTAAACAATACAATTGCTCAAAGTCAAATTGGGACTTTGTGCCGGGCCCTACCGTAATAAATTACAGAAAAAATCATTTTTTGTATTTAAGAAAAATCGAAACTAATAGTAAAGTTAAATACCTTCAGTACGATTCTTCTTAACATTTCACAGAAAATATGTGTTTGGGAAAAAATGAATCAATTTTTGTTTTCATTCTGACCAATTGGAATTTCTCTACTTATTTGAATCAAGTGTTATCAGGATATTTGTGTATATAAACTAAAAGCAAATTGGACCATATTATTATTACATGTATATATATATATATATATATATATATATATATATATATAAATATGCAATAATATTGAATGCATGAGCGATTCGTAACGAGCTATGAAACCAATTACTTATGGTTATGTTCAGCTATAACCGTAAACTTGGAATGTCCAGCAAACTGTAACAGCATTAGCATCATATCCGGATTTAAAAATTTATCTATAGAGTGATACTTGTATTTCATACTTTTTTAATTTTATCGTACAGCAAGTAACGGATGATTTAAGCTAGCAGAAATGAGCCATATCATATCAGCAAATAAATGAGATTTGACAATGTAACAATGGTAGATTGAAGTTTTGGTTTTACTTTTCATAAGTCATTTGCTAGATTCAATACCGACCTCGAACAACTTGATATCAAGAAGTGGTGTTTTAACTTAAAAATATAAATTTAATGTATACTGTGAAAACAGCCCTTATCGTCCATTGCTGCATCGAAATAAAAATTCTGTATTAATATTAGAAAATTTAAATTGGGTTGTCTTCTAAAATATCTACATAGTTTTTAAGTATTAACATAACAGCTCATGAGACTCTTAAGTTCCTATTGTTGCTGAAATAAAGTAAACATATATGATATTATATAAATCTAATGAATGAATGATGTATGGAACTTATTTTTCAATTTGTTAACCAATATACCAATACAGTGAAAATAGCCCTAATACCGTGAAAATAGCCCTAATCCGGTATTACTGCATCCCAGGGCATATATGCGGTGAAGTATACTTCACCCTGTTGCAGAAATTGTACTAATAATTTATAATAATTCATCTTATAGCACAACAGCTTATAGGACTCGTAGTTCCGATTTGCTGTTCAAAATAATAAAAAATATAAAAATAAAATTGCTTATTTATTCTTTAATTTTAATATAAAATTTATCATTTAACTTGAAAACGTTAAATATAATTAATATAAAACTACAAAATGAAATTTTCTTGTTTTTAGTATTCGCTCTCAAAATCATTTTTCTCTCAGAACGCGTTTGATAAAATTAAATCCAACTCTACCACTATTTGCAAATTTTACTGCGATTATCACACCTTTAGATGCCGTCTTAACCAAGGACGTCTGATCGTCAGAAAGTGATTTTCTGTCCTCTAGCTCTCAATCTTGAACTAGAAAGAACAACTTGACACAGTGACGAGGCATGCAGATAATTATTATATTTTTTTACTATTTTAAACTTTCAGAAGGAGAAGTTTATGATTTTGTCAGAAAATCTGCTCTTTTGATATCTTCTAACGTTTCAAGCCATTCTGAATCTATATCAGAATTGGAAACTGTATTCGTGTGTGAGTCGATTTTCGACCTTTCTGATTTAAACAAAAGAGCCGTGCCAAAAATTGCAAAAAAAGTGTGTAACTTTTCGTACACGTTTTTGCAAAAAATCTTGAAATAAATTTGACAATTTGTATGAAGAACAATGTTGAACAATTTTGTTTTACGTTTTTAAAGAAATTTAACGTGGCGATGGTCCATATGAATATCCTAAATTATCATAGTCCAGCGAAAAGTCGTTGAATTATAAAAAAATTTGAGGTTTGGAATAATGGGCCAAACATGTATTTGTGCGATGTAAATAATATAACTAGTGGTGCATGGCATTATGCCTTAAGCAAATTGCTGAAACTTTTCGTACCGTAATGAAATATTCGATGCATATTAAATTTCTTCAAATAGATTATTATAAATACTGTAACTTTCATTATTCGTATTTTATATAAAACATATAAGAGCATATAAATTGCACGACGACGTTTATATAGGTTTACATAAATAGTAAATAAAGAATAAAGAAAACTTAATGCAGCTGAGTTAAAATTAAGGATCATGACTCATATTTCTAAAAATCACAAAATGAATTGCTTAGTTAAAATTGTTTATGAAGAATATAAGTGAGCTTCAGAATATTAGTTAAAATTAAAATTTAAAATCGAATTATTTTCAATAACCTTCCTCAAAAACTGATCGTT